>NC_026477.1:6407709-6467224 GCF_000240135.3 Fusarium graminearum PH-1
AGTCGCTGATAGAGTAGCTGGAATACCATGTGGAGATGGAGACTGTAGAGTAGAGGGCCCTGGTTCTATTGAACTGGCCTGTCGGCTGTATATAGACGATGCTGGTGATGTGCCAGATGAAGCTGGAGTAGCACCAGGAAGGTCGATTACTGGATGAGGAACGGGATCTCTACCGTCCGCCATCCCGGTTTCTGATGTAAGAGAGCTCGTGGGATCCTGGGCAAAGCGTTCCAGAGCATCTGCCCAACGAGATGCGAGGGGCCAGACTTCTTTGCATTCCAATAAGATGGCTAGAGTTCGCTGGTACATCATATGTCCGTCGCGGCTGATACTGGGATCCGGGCAAACTGAGAGAGATTAGTGTCTGGAGGGCCTATGTTAAGATAAATGCGCTCACTGTTCGGATAACAACAAAGGTATGTGGAAAGAAGACCACAAGTGTAGACACAGAACGCCGCCATCTGGGCACCAACACTTTCCTCCGAGGAACGTCCTGTGAATTGAGCATCGATTTGTATATAAAGGCTACGGACGTTGGAGAAAAGTTCGTACGCAATCTTTGTGAAAGCTTCCGGCCTCTGTTTATATTCAGCAGAAAATGTCAAGATGCTGCAAGAGTTAGTTATGACAGAGTAAGCTAGGATACTGACTTACTCTACCAAGTATGGACGTCGAAGAACGATATTGCAGAGGCGCGGGATCATTGTCACTCCGAGATACGCCTGGGAAGTTAATATTTGGGCCTTTAGTGTGTAAAGGAACTCACCAGTTCTTGTCCTTTCGCTTTGTGCTCGCTATATGTGAACTCGTTCCATCGATGATTTTGGGGTAGGCTATTCTCCCACATATCAAGCTTTCTCGAGACAGTTGCAAATTTGCTTTCTGGCTCCCATGGATAAGAGCTGCGGGTAAAGCTGACAGCACGCCTGGTGATAACGCCCCATAAATTGTGCGCTTGAATGAGTGACGCAAAGAGAGACCGGTTCGGATCACACAAAAGTGCCGGATTACTGATAGCAGGCGGAGAACCCTCAAGAGCAGCTCGTGAAGGAGGCTCCTGTCCCAGGTCAAATTCGTCCTCATTACAGGGGAGGAGAGCAGTAATGTCCGACGCAGAAAGGGAAATGGGCGAGTGAGGGCCTGAGTGCAGTTGGTCCTGACTGTGCAACATCCACTAGCAATACTGTTTAGCAAAATCACTGGCTAATTTGTGGTCTCAACAACTTACTAGAGTGCGACGAGCAGATTCTCCACGGATTCTGGTCTCGTCCGTCGGATCTGAGATGTCATATGTTTCTTCCAAGTGAAGACGCAACGCGGAAGCCATCCGAAGAGCGATTCCCATGTTCATCTGTCGATCAGCAATGAACACATATTACGCTTCGTATCTGGTACATACGTGACTTTCGTTTCTGAGCCCACTGCCTTGTTGTGCAATACTGAGCAAGTAAAATGCCTGACAACTCTCCAACGTGTACTTTGGCGAAAAGATCTCGCCGGGTGCGATGGCAGCAGCGCGCTCCATAAAGAATTCAGCTGCTTTCATACCGGAGCCATAGCGAGCCGCGAGAGGAGGGCTGAAGCGCGCCGAAATGCTGAGGATGCTGACCACAAGAAAGACGCTCACGGATTGATGGTCTTGAAGCAGACGTCTGGGGAATTGCTCTCTGGGGATAAAGCCAAGCTGGAAGTAGTACCGGATGAATCGATTTATGCCGTCGATAATTTCGGGTAGTGGAGGCAAACGCTCCCATTCACTGTTCGATTTGTTTAGAGGCTTTACAGGAGCGTCAAGGATGTCACGCCGTGCTTTGGCCGGGTCTCTTCGACCTGACTTATCTGCCCGGACACGGGGGTGACGAAAGTCACGGTCATGATCCGGTTGACCCCGTTCAAGAAACGTGCTGTTAGATAGAATGTCAGCTCCATTTGTAAGGAAGCGAGCAGATTAGGTCACCATTCTTCAGCAGTATATCCAGCTTCAGCACAAGCCTTGCATGGAGGCTGCGCGCGATCATGGACACATTTGCTCCTCATTCGCCGGCATCTATAGCAAATTGTTAGAAGAGGGAGGTTAATAAGGGGTGGGCGCAGCTATTCACCGTCGACATGCAATCGGGGCTCGTCGTTTGACGGCCGGGGCAGAAGACTCGGCGTCAGCCATATGCCCAGCCGCCGTGCTACACTGCTGGCAGTGAAAGTAACTTTGGTGTTCGTATGCCTTGTTTGGGATTTGGTGCTCTGTCAGGGAAGCTCGCTGCAATAGGAAGTTGGAGAGCAGTCGTATGTCAAAGCACACGTGTTGTGAAAGCCAATGACGAGTTCCGGTCCTATAATAGGCGTATTCCAATAGCCGCAGGACTGGTCCTTGTTCCGTAAATTGAGACTAGGTTGATTTAACTCGGTTTCGGTCTGTATAATACCGAAGGTGAACGACAAATGAGGTAGTAGCGGAACGGCGGGTTGACTACCAGGTACCAGATGAACGGAAGTGTTGTATGCGGCAGGTACGGTCCAGCCCGTTTGACAAGAAAGGCGCTCTGGTCGTTTTGGGCAGGTATTAACAGGGACCTATTGTACCGGTGTCTGTAGGCGAAAGAAGAGGAAGGACTAACAACAACTTATTGATATGCGGTTGTGGATGCTTCAGAGGAACTGGGGTAAGGCCATTGACTAATGAAATGATGGGTTCCGAAAGTATCACCCGTATAGCTGATTAACAAGGCCGGCAGTGATGTTGTGCAAGTTCCCAGCAAAGCGTGTTTTGATTGCAAAGTGGCTTAAGCTTCTCTTCAGCTCGGCACTTTCGTGGTTGTATTATGCTGGGTCCTTCCAGGAAATTTTAGTTGGTCACTCCTTGTTGAATTTGCTGCAGCGAAGGAGGGTCTCGAGCTCTGGTTCAGCGCAAGGTCGGAGTGGGACGCCAGAAAGAACGGCAGGGAGTAAACGGAGGCGGTTTGGGACGACCACGACGAGCGGGCATCACAGCGAGTTTGATAAAGCTAATCTTGGCGAGTAATCCCCCGAGAAGAGGACGGGACCAGTCAAGACAGAGCGTCTACGCTGCTAGCCGTAGTGTAAGTGAGTGAGCTATTGGGGTCGGCACAGTCTTAGCCATTCAAACCCCTGACGAATATTGTGATGCAGATATGGAGAGAGAAAGACGGCGCAAACTCAAAATGATGATTAAGAAACGATGAAAGACGGGAGCGGAAGTCTAAGTAATGATATGCGTGCCGACCTGGTACTAGTAGTAGAGGCAGGAAGGAACATATCTCCTCAGGTCCCTCAAGGCCTGTGGAACTCGGTGGCGTGGCGATTGACCAATCACGGTGGCGTAGTCCGGTAAACGATTGGCCGTCAGTCGTCCTCGAGCAGTTGGCGGGAGTCCGCAAGGCCTCAGGGACCTCAAAGAAGAGATAATTAAGGCAGGCACTAAGTGAGTACCTAAGCTAAACTAAGGCACCTATACTCCGTATATGCGCTCCCATTCTCATCGACATTTCAAAAGGAAAGGCGAGACCGACGGAGGGAGCAAGGCTCTTGCAGCACAGTCCAAGACATGTAATGGCAGTTGGATGCTGAGTCAGTTGTGATTGGACAGGGAACGAGACCCCGACTGTAGCGGCTACAGAATGCAAGGGACAGGGATGACGGGAGGGGCCGGTTTTATTCATTCATGACGACGGCTTCGAGAGGTAGTCAGTAGTCTGGAGAACGCCGAATTACTTACTCGGATGAGTTCCATCTTGGTGCCAAGGGAAGCAGGATACACACGTAAGGGACCCATCTATTGAAACTTCCTTGGTCAGAGAGCAATGCAATATATAGTACTAAACATGAGGGCTGACTGTTTTAGTCGTCTTCAGACATCAGCTGTACATATGTATGGAGTACGCACTAGAGCCAACAGGTCCAGAATCTGACGGGTCGTTTCTCTGTTCATGACAAGAGGGAGGCATAACTGGCTCGAATTCTCTGCCATACATATAATCAGGTTTAATCTCAATGCTTCCTTGGCAAGACTCAAAGAGCCTGATCCTGGAATCCGACTTGAGATTATCTATGCTGCCAGAAGAAGAAGCTGTATGTATGTCTTCCCTTCTGGTGGGTAGCAGATAAGTTCGCCTCCTACGTTGGAGTACGAAAAATAAATAGTCTAAGGAGTAAGGTCTGAGCGTCATGAACTGATCTACTAATTTCGTCTCTCATGCTTCCCGTGGTTAACTTTTCCAACACCTTGAGGTCCCTTCCCTTCCCGCTTTAGCTTGGTCTGCCTTTGTTTCTTTCTTTCATTGCAGGGCAACCAGCAGCATATTATTATCCACCTCTGGTCTTAGCTGATCCACTGCGGTCAAGTTTGCCAAACACACCGACAGAACACCGGAATAAACCTGACAGATGCAAAGCGCGAGTTCCGAGATGGTCGAATCGACAACTGAAGTTTTCGATACCCAGAAAATCGTGTTTGAGGGTCAGGGTTCCACATAAGAACGGCTATTGTCGATCTAGCCTCGTGCTAGGGCTGGTATTGACTCGTTGATGGGTTTGTACTGTCTTGTACCAACATCCGGTGACCAGAAATGTATGCAAGGCTTTTTCGCTTACCCAAGCCATCAAATTCAGTCCAAGTTTGCCGTGTCGCAGAGTAATCTTGGGTCAAGCCACTCGTGTCTATCATATACGCATCCAACCACATCTAGAGTTGAGGATCGTACCCTTTCCAGAAATGGCGTACAAATTTTCTTGGTACAGCCAGTGGACCCTGTGGACACGTGCGAGTCATGTAGTGATGCTTGTAGGGCTAAGCTAGACTGCCTTATTCATGATGAATGTCAATTTTGCGTACTATGTACGTGGATAGTCAGGGATGTTGAGAGCAACTACCGGGCTCGGGACGTTTGTATTCCCATGCAAGGGGTACAAGCACATACGTCCAAACGGATGTCTTCCTTGCAATCAAGGCGCGTATCTGATAGTCAAAGCCCAGCAAGCAAGCTGCCACCATGTCACTGTTTTCAAACCACTCCACAGCAGCACCATGAATAACTAGTATGCCAGGGAGGATTGAGGCAAGATCTGGATACAGCATACCAATCGAATAGGTGAGTAATCGCATCAAATTTAAGGTCCAGCTAGCTGGGCTCGGGAAATGAAGGAGTGATCTGTTCATGCCTGGGTAGGTGGGATAGCGAGCTCATGTTGCATCGACGATATGTTTTTTTGGGTCACTCAACGTCGTATTACCATAGTGGCGTGAATAGACACGGGTTTAAAATTCCCGATCGTCGTGCCCATTTGTTTGATGCCAGGATGCTTGATGTACGTCAGTGTGACCTTGACGACGATCCACAGCGAGGGTTTGATCCTTGGACTCGCAGGTACGGTTATGAAGATATGATTCGACAACATACGCTGGAGTAGTCAACAATATCTTAGTATGTCCATGGACATACGTTGAACTCACTCTCGAGGCCTTTGCTATTCACCCCAGGAAAACACCAGGTCCTTGCAAGGTCCAGACCTGATAAAAACCACAAGGATTATCCTAAGGAATTCGGCAAAGGTTTTCCGCATATGACACAGGAGGAAGTCCGCGAGTTATGATAGGTGGAAATAGTCGAGCTGCTGGGCCTTGAACCCGTTGCAACGTCCATACTGCCATTGAAATTTTACTAGCGTTGGAGCTTGAGTAAGGACCAGCAATTCTTAAAAGCTGTCAAGGGCGAGTTTCGTTGAGGCTCACGTGATGTCCACACTATAGAGAACATGCAACACGCAGACATGTTGATGTTGAGTGGAAAGGTAAGCTCAAGTGAAATCACTACGACAACGCAGCTGTTATTCAGCATACATCTACAGGTATAAACACTAGGTAAACAATTCAACAAATAGTCTTACATTGAACAAATTAGTCTTAAAAGGTTAAATAAACGTCTGCAGTACTAGAGTACGAGTACACAGTAACGGTTTTGATAAGAGGCCAACATAACGTCAGTGCGTCCTGACAAAGAACTGATGTAAGCCTTACGTGGGCCAAGAACGGAGGGAATAACATAAAAACCCCGGCACTTTTTTTTTACTTCTTCTCCAGTTGAGCTGAACTGGGAAACCCCATGATTTTCGTTTGATTTATTACGCCGCTTATTTGAAGCTCAACGGTTTGTGTCGTTGCCTCGTTGTCCAGCTGGTGATAACTCGCTAGCCAATCATTTTTTTGAATGATATAGGATAACTAAGGGCACCAGCACAATCCTCCGAAGCAATACGTGTATCAGCTAGTAACCATCTACCTTGATAGTTACTTAACTCAAGAAACACCTGTACTGATAAATACATGCATTATTGCACCTGCAGAATAGATGCCCGTGCTCAGCTCGTGTCCGATTAATTCCCCATCTGGTTCCTCGGGACTATAGTAATACACCAGGGAAACCACCGAGTCTCATATGAGGATCGCAATAATATGTCCGCGTCGATCTATAGATACGGGTACCCATACATGGCAAGATAGACTTCACTGATGCCAAGATGCATCGATGGAACTTCAGATATGGGTAACATCCTGAATCCCCATAGTTCCTGAGGAGCAGGAGCAGGGATGTCATCGATTCCAATACTACTATGTACATCTGCGGAAATCGTAGATAGGTTGGTCTGGACCGTTGCTTAGTGCCACTGCCAATCTGGTTTAATGTAATGCATCGTGGTGAAGAAAGGCAGGCCCTTGTCAAAGCCGTTATAATTTCCGACCGTTTATTCAACGTTTACATGTTCAAGTTTCAGAACCCGATGTTCTACTCTCAATAAGATCCTATTCTGATTTGCATACAAATCTACTCTAGTGGTGTTTTGTAGGTAGTAGGTAGTAGGTTAAGCCATGGCGGCTTCTGAACAGCGAGGCACTACCTTCTTTGCTGTGTTATCTAGATAGAACAACTGACAGTTCATTACTCCTCCATACTAGCCACTGCTAACCAACAGCCATAGATTCTCACAATGGCTGTGAGAGAATGTTGGTGTATAAATATTTCAGGCTCAAGTAGAGCGCTATGGCAGTGGGGGCTCAAAGGGCCGTGTAAGTAGTGTCTCTAAAACAGTGAAACACTGTGCACGACTCGTTCCAAAGCCCCTGTCATCATGCAAGATGAGCTCGTGTAATCGCCTGTTTACTTGAAGAAGACGTCAAAGATAAAAGGCATGATTTCGCATTTCAAACTTTGGTCAGCCACTTCAGACGCCGAAACCGCGATGGAATTTGTGACTCAGTGGAGAAACTTTTGCACGCATCGAGTGATCGGCTAAAATTTTCTCCTCACTGGGTTCCGTCACTTTCAATCTTTCTCTCCTCTCACATTGCGTGACTACTACTTTCTGGCGATAATCGAATTGCCTTTATTCTCAACACATACTAAATTGAATTGATTGACTAGAATCTCATCACATGCCACCATGTCGGCTCTAACAGAAATCTCCCTGCCAAGCTTTCAAAAGATTGCCTCCGGCAAAGTGCGCGACCTTTTCGAGCTCCCTGATAAGAGCACTCTTCTCTTTGTGGCCTCTGATCGAGTCTCAGCCTACGATGCTGTCCTCAAGAACGCAATTCCCGACAAGGGCAAGATCTTGACCCTCCTTTCAGCACACTGGTTCCAGGTTTTGACGGAGCGCATTCCTGACCTGCGTACCCATTTCATTAGCCTCAATGTCCCTGAGGGTGTTAGTGCGGAGGAGGCCCAGACCATCAAGAACAGATCCATGGTCGTCAAGAAGCTTTCTGTCATCAAGATCGAATCCATTGTGTATGGTCTCCCCTCTCGCATTAGAAGCCCCTTTCAAAGTCATTCCTTAAACGCGAAATAGCGCATACTACTCTTGCTCTGTGTGGGCATCATGACACTGACATATTGATAGGCGAGGTTATCTGACTGGTTCTGCTTACAAAGAGTACAAGAAGAACGGCACCGTTCATGGCATCACCGTTGAGTCTGGCATGGAGGAGGCCCAAAAGTTCAAGCAACCCCTGTGGACACCTAGCACCAAGGCCGATGCCGGAGAGCATGACGAGAACATCCACCCTGACGACGCTTGGAAGGAAGTCGGCGACCGCGAGACTGCGGACCGCGTCAAGGAGCTGTCCCTCAAGATCTATGACGAGGCCTCCAAGTACGCCGAAGAGCACGGCATCCTTCTGGCTGACACCAAGTTTGAGTTTGCCAAGGATCAGGAGGGCAACATCTACCTTGTCGACGAAGTACTGACCCCTGACTCTTCCCGATTCTGGCCAGCAGCCGGCTACATGCCCGGCCGTGACCAGGACAGCTTCGACAAGCAGTTCATCCGAAACTGGCTCACCAAGGAAGGACTCAAGGGCAAGGAGGGTGTTGAGCTTCCCCAGGATATTGTCCAAGCTACATCGGACCGTTACCGAGAGGCTTTCCTCATGTTGACCGGTAAGAAGTTCGAGGACGCCGTTAGCCAGTAGACGGCAGGGTTACAAAAGCGCATCAAAAATAAGCTATCTGTGTATCATCATCTGAACTGAAGATTGATTTCCAGCTTGATGCAAATGTTGCAATCGCGTATAACTACTTATACGTGTGATGGCTGACTGCTTTGACCCCCCCTATTCGTAAAATCCCTCTCGCTCCTTGACTTTGTTAACTGCGAGTATGGTTGACCGTTTCTCCAATGTCCAGCCTACGATATTGCCATTTTGACCCTGGGAACTATTTTAGTGTTTCAACCGCAAATGAAGAGGGAACATACCTCTGCAGCCCTTCAGTCACGGTTCTCGGGTCTTGTGTGTATACTATCCGAAACCACCCTGGTTCAAGCGAGTGTTCTTCTCGAGGATGCAGGAAAACGCCAGCCTCGCGCAGCCTTTTGGCAAGAGCAAATTCTTGATTCAACTCGCCATCTAGTTCAGATGGAAGGTATGGCGATAGATCAATCCAGACAAAGAAACCTGCGTTGCTTCCTGGTAGGTACTTGATGTTCATAGCCTTGAGCTGTGACGTGACGTGTCGATGGGCCTGTGAGAGTTTAGATCTCGACGAATCAACAAAAGATCGACACCACACTCTGTCCTCAAGCATTGCATTTCCAATGGCCAGACTCGCGCCGGAAGGGTTGTGAAACCGCATGGCCGCCTCAATTGCGCGGAGGACTGGTTGGCTTCGAGTGATGATGGCACCGAGACGAAGGCCAGCGGCGCCAAAGTCCTTACTTAGTCCGTAGGTGACGTGGAGAAGATCCGGGTCAATGAGATTCGTGGAATCTATCGACAGGATCGAGGTAAAGGGGGTTGCAGGCTCATCACTGTTGAATACTGAACAGGCGTAGATCTCGTCACTCAGGAGATGCAGTCTATGCTTTTGGCAGAATTGCATGATTTTGACAAGGGTGGACTTGGGGTAACACCGCCCTGATCATGGTCAACCAGCAGATCATCAGAGACTGGGTAGACATTTCTCACCAAGTGGGTTGTGGGGGTTGACGATCAGCACCATCTTGACGTGTATGCCGGCCTCACTGGATCTGAGCAAAGCCTCCTCGAAATGGTCGATGATACCATCTTGGAATGCCTCTTCGGTCTTATTGTCAGAGTATACAACTTTCGCTTGAGATTTGTTACCAAAATCAAGTTCGAAGCGGCCATACACGGGTCTACTGGTTAATACACCATCACCAGGGTCCGCAACTCCCCATGCAAGGATGTCGTGCATTGCAGTAGCGGCACCGACACACCGGATCATGTCTGGGGTGATGGGGCTGCTAGGAGTCAAGTATTCGTTGAGGTGGGCAGCTAGAGCTGTAGGGAAGCGAGAACCGCCCGCATGGCTGCCACGGTATAAGAAGTCCTCGTTTGAAATGGTAACCTGATATACAAGTTAAAAGCTAGTTCTTGAGTTTCAAGGTGAATATTTGTCTTTGTACGCTCTTGTCTGCGAACTCCTTGAGTTGATCTGTCACCAAGGCCTAGTGAGATGTTAGCGTTCCCACAATGTTGAACGGGTTGGTAGGAGAGAACATTACATTTTCAGCTGTGCCAAATGATATCAATCCAGTTGGATTATGATCAGGGTCATAGTCTCCCCTTGGCGCGAACCTCCAAGGCAGATCTAGCCCACCTACAGCCTCTGTGGCCCGTTGCGATAGAGCACTCATCTTGTCGACTGAGAAGTGTAAGTTTATCAACATGACAAAGGCCTGGCTTACCGCAGAATGAAGAGGGGCTGATGAGTCAGCTCGTCATCTTGAATTAAATCCGAGAAACTTGCTCAGATCAAGGATTTATACCCCTTGTCGTGATTCCACAAACTGGAGACAGGAGAGTGAATGGATGCGAGAAGAGAAGCAAAACTCAAATACACATGTAGGGAAGTCGCATCTTTAAAACCCGTACTTGACCTCTCAAGTCTGTACATTATTACAGTAAGAAAAGACAACTTAGTACCAGTAAGAATTATTTAATCCACAGAACTGGATGGATATTAATTCAATTGTCCATCAAGGTACTAAGTGTTAAGGTACTAAGGGATTTGGGCTTAGATGTATCCCTTCTGTTTAATCTCTTATTCGATACACACTCTCTCGGCATAGTCAATGCCGCCCCTAATCACCGCCAAGTCGCCACCCCGAGTCAACATAATATCTCTCTTTGCCAAGGCACAAACAATGTTCCTCTTCCCAGCAAACCAATCGTATGGAATAAAAAAGTGCTCAAAAACTTCGATCGCCGGGGAATCTTTGCGCTGCGCGATCTCCAACCTGCTCTCGCTGAGATCAACAGAGCACACCCAAAAAGACCGGTTCAGGAATATGAGTTTTTTTGATTCATCAACTCCTAGGACATGGGTAACGCTTAGTTCGAATGTAGTCACACGTGAACTAAGTGGAGCGGCCAGATTCGATGCCTTGACGGTATCCTCCCTGTCTTCATCAGTGGCAAGTTGATCTAACGTCGCCGCAGCATCTATTTGCTTCCTCAGCAAGTCATCGTTGCCTTCGACGGCAAGACAGTCTACGTCAATGATCGTAATTCTGTTGATGTTGACAGAACTGCTCGGATGTATCAAGTGAAGCATGACTCTCTGTTTTTGGTCGAGCGAATAGAGAATCGCGCTTTTGAGCTCTACCGTGTGGCTGTCCAATGAAAATGCAATAGACGATACTTCAGACCAGTCACTCCAGCAGTAGGCGCAGGCTTTGACGTTGTCTACACAGATCAGATGTAGAGAGGATTGCGGATGAGGGAGCCATTTCCGGGTTCCTGGCACTTGTGGATATGTTCGCTCTATCTCATACTTGCCGTTATCCAAGTTGAACAAATAATCAGACTCGCGAGTTGATACCAGGAACTTGGCCGCTATTTCTCCTACTAGCACATCTGTGATTGCCTTCTCAGAGTCGAGGTGGGACTTGAAGAGTACAGTCGGATCGCTGAGCCAACCTTTGTCTGCTGACTTTTGGATCCTGTGTAAAAAGATCCTGTTAGAGGCATCAACGCTAAGGAGGGCGTCTCTCGGTTCAATCCAGGCCAATAGGCGGACTGGAGACTTGTGCCTGTAGAGAATCCCCAAGCTCGCTGCTGTTTTTCGCTCGTACAGGACGACTGACCCATCGTCCTTTCCATAAAAGACGACTGCGAATGTGTGATGGACCACCATGGCAGTAATCTTCGCTTTAGCTTCCATGGAAAGCGTCTCGACCACTGTAGTGGAAGTGAGCCCGCTGCTATCATCACCGAGGGACTCTCGCAACAGAGCTTCAGGTTTCCAAACAGTGCACTGGGTGCCTCGTATATCGGCAAGAAGCATACTGTCTCTGGCAAAAGCAAGCTGCTTGATATAGGAGTTAGAGGACTTGACCCGATAGAGAAGTTTGAACGTATCAAATTCGTAAACGTGGACAATCCCATTTGCACCACCCGCTGCGAGGAAACGCCCATTAGGGCTTGGAGAGAGGGTTTGGCAATTGGCACGAAAGCATTCCAGCTGCCGGTCGGTATAGGGGTCAAGGAGGGCGAGATCACCATCGAGATATGCGACTGCGAGAAGGTTTATGTCGGGATTGGGATTGAAAGCAAGCGCGACGACGACATGCGTGCACGTCTCTCCACTGGAGAGTTTCTTGCCACATTTACCAGCGTAAGTGTCCTCTTCCATGTCCCATAGTGTGATGGGTTGGCCGCTGTAGGCGACAGCAAGCATTCCGTGGCTGGTAGAGAGAGTTAGTGCGCATGGGGTTCCCCGTAGAGGCATTTGGTTCGTATCTGGCGTATTGGCACCACTCCATGGCCTCCGCACCGACTCCGCCTGGGCGTCGTGTCCCAAATTCCAAGTCTCAATGTAGTTGTTTCGACTTGCAATCAAAAGCATATCTCCATCGAATTCCATTCCCAGCGGACGCGGAGGGCTCATGAGGCTGTCTACCACTTGCCCCTTTCTGATGTCCCAGATCTTGGTCGTCTTGATACCACAGGTTGCTACAAGGTCAGTTTTGGTCTTGAAAGCAATGAAGTTAACAGCTTCACCGTGTTTTAAGACCTTGTACTCCTGGTAGGATGTAGCGTGGTACAATACGACAGCTCCTGAACTGAGAGCGACGGCCAGGAACTCGTCTCCATAGCGCAAAGCTCTTGGTTGACCCTGGTGGAAATCGATGCACAGCATCCTGTCATCCCATTGCTTGTTATAAGTGCCAAGCACTGCGAGCCTCTGATTTGAGCCTCCGGTTTTGTATACCATAGATTCAGTGGGACAGAATGGCGGTATCAACGAGTATATTGCTGACGGTGACACCGTGAGGACGTTGGCAAACATGGCAGGAATCCGAGCAAGGTCCGTACTCCACTGTCGTAGCGCCCGCATCTGAGGGTCTAGTGGTGAACGCTCAACGGCGCATCTATCCACGTAGGTTTTGAGGTGTTTTGAGGCACGGATGAGATGAGTGAGATTTTGGGAATCGGCAATCGTTTCGATCCAAGTAAGTACGTTGGATTTGAGGAACCGCGTGACAAGCTGGAACGCCTCTGTCGCCAATGGATCAGCCTTCGAGAGGTGATATGAGTATGCTGTGTATGCATAGATGGCGAAATCTAGTCTTGTTGGTAAGTTTGCCGAAGAACGGCGCCGCTTGGTCCTTGGAGGTTTCATTTCTTCTCCGACGAGGTAGCTGAGACACACCTCAGCCATTCGTGTGTGCGCCTTAGTTTTCTCTATGGAGAATTCAGACTCTAGTCCGCCAGCTACAAGAAATTCTCTGGCAGTTTCATGCACCATATTGACTCGCCCATATTTGTCCACGACCACCAATTGACCACAGAGCGCGGCGATGCTCTCCTCCAAGTTCGGGAATGAGTCGTGGATGTCCAGGGTCAGAGCACCGTCTAATTCGCTAATTGATATTGGTCGAACCGCACATGCTGCCCACATGAGGATGGTTTTGGTCAGCTCCTTTCCGCGAGTGACCTGTGACATGTAGTCTAGAGTCCGCTTGTACAGTGATCCCATGCCTCTTGGCACGTCTTCAAGAATCTGGTGAATTTCCTTTCTGCTGTGGCAACGTAGGAGTTCCTCAAGTACCAAAATTGTCCACAAGAAAGACCCCTTAGATTTGTCTAAAATCTTCTCGGCCAGTTTACCCCGATCGTTAGGTTTAACGACTCCCAAGGCCTGGGTCCTCCTCTCAATCAAAAGTCTGAGATCTGATTTTGTATCTGTTACCGAGATTGGCAAGAACTGGACCAGGTTGGGTGGAATGGCCGAGAAACCTTGGTCCAGCTCGACCGTATCCCTACTTGTGACAAGAATTCTCAGTGGTATAGATTCGTCCATGTTGGAAAGAATGGCATTCAAAAGGACCGGAGGGTTGGAACACTCGTCCAGAGCATCGATGACCCAGTAATGTCGAGTCATTGCGGCCTGAAAAATTCCGGAAAGGAAGAGGATTCTCCACAGAGTACGTTCGTCGACGCCATTGAAGCAGATACCATCCGCCTGCATTTTTAGGATGGCATCACTGGCTTCGGCATTGGAGATCGCCATCTGAAAAGCCAGACATCGGAGACAACGACCTAGGTTAGCCTTGGACTTGTCTCCATGTTTGAAAAAGAAGTAGCTGCAAGCCTGGCCGGACCCCTTGAGCTGATCGATGACATAGCCGGCAAGAACAGATTTTCCAGTTGCTGGCTTGCCCTTGATCCATAGCGTTCTGTCATTTCCGTACTCCCCGTCCTTCCATCCGGCATAACTGGCTTTGTACGAAATCCATTCGCACGACCCGCGCATCCGAGATTCGCAGACATTTGCAAGATCGTCATCCAACAAATCCGAAACTTCGAGGTACTTCTTGAGATTTTTGGTCCTCTCACGCTTCTTCTCTGGAATTGCCGTGGCAATTTTGCTCACAGTAGAGGCGAGTGCGTCTCGTAGGAGTATATAGTTGGGGTCTTGAGGTGTGTCAAACTTGCATATCGAGCGGTGGTCAGCAGTCATGGGTATTTGTTTCTCTCCACGGTACCCAAGGACGGCTGACTCAGGATCGACGATGAGTGAGCTAAATAGTTTCATATTCTGTGTTTCATAAAATGACCAGAGCTCAAGATCAGCTGAAAAATGCCGAAATTCGTCATTGGTCACTTGCACTGCTTCAGAGTTCGGTTCCAGATCACCAACATAAGCGCGGTCGTACGCAACCCTGAGGAGATTCTTGAGCATCTTTGCCGAGTTGGCACCTCGATGCGGTGTGGCGAGGAAATAGAATGCGGCGAATCGTCCTGCCAGCGCTTCGTGCCCTGTATCCTGTTTCGCCAGGATGTATGCTTTCTTCATTACCAGGCCACCCATGCTGTGGCCAACGACAACGATGTATGTTCTGGAATTGACAATGCATGGCGAGGTACTGATCGCGCCTAGGAAGGACTTGCCAATGTGATGAACATTTAAGCAGTCCTCCTTACCCTTCAAATAATACGAGTCGTACCCGTAGCTATGAAGACGGACATTCCTGAATGCGGGATCCTTGGAGAGCCACTCCTCTGGCCAAAATTGAGATCGCTCTGTGGACGACTTGCTCCATGTCTTTCTAGAATTACCGCCTAAGCCATGGACGAAGATGAGGTCGATCTCGGGCGCTGACGGGGAATATAGGAGGCTCAGTCCAAGTGGTCCCCTATCACCCTTCGCTCGATCGTCCAAGTTAGTTGACGTGTTGGACTGGGGTTTTGACAGAGGAAATAGATTCCTCAAGCCCTTGGTCGAGTCGCGACTGCTTGATGAGTTGTCGGGATGTAGATCAGGCTTTGCGCGCCGCTGCTTTCGAAAGAACTAACTTGGCACAGTCAGCGATGGGGTTGGATTGAAGTTTCCCAAGCGGCCAAGGGATGAGAGTTAACCATTGTAGCCCATAAATCTCAGTGTGTATCAGTGCATTGGGCGCCAATCTCCGTTGTCCGGACTCATCAAAGTGACGATGGTCTATCCACCAAAATAATAATGGACTAATAGTACGGTGGGAAAATTCCCAGGAGACTCGTGATAATAGATGCCCAACATCTCGCGCTCGAAGAACGTAGTCATCCCTGCCCTGCGAGCCACCAACCACCAATCAGCTGATTACTCTAACCGCCAGTCAATGCCACTCGCGGGCCCAACAGCGACGAAGATAATGGCATATATCCATGCTCACCCTAGAAATCGCGCATCAAAGGTTTCAAAAACACCCACATTGACCTGTACTTTGTTAAGCATTTCTTGATGATACCGTATTGATATGGCTCATTAGAAGGATTGTTCATGTATTGTGTATTGTTTCGGAGAACTATTTACCATGAGTTCCCAGACGAGTCCAACATTCGAAATTGGAGACCATGAAGCTTTCATGGAGTTCGCTCTCACTCAAGCAAAAAAGTCACCGCCAGCTGCCAACAAATTCTGTGTCGGAGCCATACTTGTCGACGCCGCTAAGGGCAAAGTCTTATCGACAGGATACTCGCTTGAATATCCGCGAGACTACAAGGGAGATCCAGGCACTACGCACGCAGAGCAGTGTTGTTTTATCAAGATTGCCGATGAGCACAACCTCCCCGAGGAACGCATCCATGAGGTCCTTCCGGAAGATACAGTGCTGTACACGACCATGGAACCATGTAACGAGAGACTGAGTGGCAACATGACTTGCACGACGAGGATCTTGAGGCTTAAGAGCGCCATCAAGACTGTCTATGTGGGGATCAAGGAGCCAGGAACATTTATCGGGCACAACGAAGGACAGGAAAGACTCGAGGCAAACGGTGTCAAGGTCGTGTTCCCTGTTGAACATTGGCGTGATAGGATTACCAAGGTCTCAATGGCTGGGCACTGAAGACTTAAATTGGGTTCGCTAAGAAAAAGAATGCGGCTGCGGGAACACCGGAACGGCCCGTTTAGCCACTAGGCGGCTTTAAGCTAGTTTGCAAGTTAGGAACGGGGATGGCATAAGCATGTAAATACAGGTAGTTAACATAACACAACTGCAGCCTCAGTACATCCTTCTAAAAAAAAAAAAAAAACACTCTTGCTCTCTAGATAGTACCATCAACTAACTGGTGTTGCCTAGGATACTTTTGGCAATTGTCTGATAAGATAGAAACTTGCAATCGAAAAAGATTCGTGGCAGTGGTTGTTGTGTGCCGTTGGCCGTCATCCATACGTGGTTGCGTGACATTTTGGCAGCTCGCTTGCGATTGGGTCAAACGACCATGGTGGTGGGTGCTTCCCAGGAACGCCGCTTATAATAACCCCCTCTCCGAAAGCCCGATCATGTTGAGCCAGCGGGGCGCTGAACAGATTCGGCACAGTCTTTGGCACAGGAAATGAACTACAGCGGTGCAAACGGCTTTGAATTCGGGGCGGGCAATACCAACATTGACCCAGCTGTGTTAAGGGGTAAGCTACAAGCCCTTGGCAAACTGACAAGGTCGTCTTCATATTGACTGCCCTCCAAGAACTGCCAGAGGGATGCAAGGTCACATCCATTGAGAACCATGGCGTAAGCTTCTGGGCGAAGACGGGCCGCATCGATGTTTTGCTCAATGATGGTACACCGAAGTCCTTCTTCATTAAGGCCATTTCAAAAGAATTGGGCATGAATATGACAAGGGGGGAATTCCATTCCATGAGCGCGATACATAACGTTCTGCCAGAAATTGTCCCAAGGCCCATCGCTTGCGGCACGTACCAGACAATAACAGACACCCACTTCTTCCTCTGCGAGTTTCGAGAAATGACTGAGGATATGCCTGACCCTCACAAGTTTGCTGCTCTTCTGTCAACGTTGCACCAGAAAAGCGTATCGCCTACTGGCAAGTTCGGATTCCACATTACCACCTACGCAGGAAACCTACCCCAGTTCGTGACATGGGAAGATAGGTGGGAGACATTCTTCGCCAAGTCCATGAGACAGGCACTTGATCTGGAGATTGAAAGGAAAGGGCCTAGTGAGGAGCTCGAGACTCTCTCACGAGCTCTGTTCGAAAAGGTCATCCCGAGGCTCCTGAGGCCTCTCGAGAGTGACGGCCGAACAGTGAAACCTTCACTGGTTCATGGAGACCTTTGGTACGCAAATGCAGGGATTGATGTAGACAATGACCAGCCTCTTGTCTTCGATGCGTGCTGCTTCTTTGCACACAACGAATGTACGTTCCCTTATTAAACACTTGCAGTCACCTCTGCTAACTAGCTCGAATTTGAAGATGAGTTTGGCCAGTGGCGACCAGCTTGCAATAGGTTTGGGGATGAGTACGTAGCTGCCTACAACACATTCGCCCAGATTTCGCCGCCTGAAGAGGATTTTGAAGGTCGTTTAGACCTCTATAGACTGTGAGATATTCAGAAACTCTTTTACTTCTTCTTGATCTGCGTAGCTGATATCAAGCTAGGAGGTTTGACACACATGTATCAGCCCTTTTTGTCAATAACGAGACACTTCGCACACAGTGAGGCTATTCTCAGTCTACCTACCGTCTAGTTCGGCGGCTAATGAGCTTAATAGGGTCCTTGACGTTATGAGAGATTTGGTCCAGAGATATGGTTAGTGGACGGGCAGCAATCATACGATACCCCCTTTTTTAAAATAAAATAAAAAGACCTCTGTCGTATGCATATGTTTTATCCTCCATCTAGTACCAATTTTACTTAGACTGTTTCGTGTGCTTTCCGTCACCGAAGAGATTTCCCGGGGTCACGCCCTCAACTGCGCAGGTAGCCGAATGTCTTGACGAATTGGAAGGAACAAGACAAGATGACATACGTTTTGTGCTCCTTCCCCTAGGCTTGCAATAAATTAGTATTATTCGTTTGACGTCAAACTAACACGTCATTTTTATTTACAACATTCCTACTGAGCAACTACTAACGAAAGCAAAATGACGTACATAAAGCTAGACCAAGGCAGGCTACTCGTGTCTTTTTGTACCATACAAGGATTACTAACGCGTCGCGCATCGGCTGCAGCTGCGACTGCCGACTCCACTCCTTAGATGCTTTAGGCCATCAACCAGGAATCCTTTACACAACAGCCAACATAACACCATGTCTTATCCACCAGTGGTGATAGAGATCAGTGATGATGATGATGAAGATATAGAAAGAGACGGAGGTCCTGGTTCAGCAGCTATTCTCGCGACTCGCGATAAACAAGCCTTGCTCAAGGCACTCAACTCAATTGAACCGACAGGCGATGATGTCGCAGCTTGCAGTCACTATAACATATTTGTGAATCCCGGTCTCACTATTGATGGCGGCAATCTCATTCGTCTACCGCTTGAAGAGGACGATGCGCGAACCATCAAGGGTGCATGCAGGCAAGCGCCTTTCGGCCATGGCGACAACTCGATACGCAACACATGGGAGCTCGATGCGTCAAAATTCGATTTGGGAAACCCAGAATGGCACAAATTTTTCGAAAAGGTGCTTCAGGATACTGCCACAGGTCTTTGTTCAGGTGAACTCCTTGCCAAACCATACAAGTTACTACTCTGTGAGCCTGGCTCATTCCTCAAACCGCATAATGATTCAGGCAGGGAACGCGGCATGGTCGGAACACTCATCCTCTGTCTTCCTTCAAAGCATGAGGGCGGCGACGTGCACCTGTCGCGTGGCTCTCAAGTAAAACGCCTTTCTACTGCTCCTACTTCCAAATTTGACATTACCTCAATCTCTTGGTTCTCAGACGTGACGCATGAGGTCACAAAAGTGACATCCGGTTACCGGCTTGTCCTTATATACAAACTGTTTATTCGCGGGGATGCCCGGGAGAAAATTGAACGTCTAAAGCACCTGTTGGTCAAGTGGAAATCCCGACCCTGCCAGCCTGATAGAATTATATATCCTCTCGATCATCTTTACCCAGAGGCAAGCCTATGCTTGGGAAATATGAAGGGTCGCGATCGGGCTGTCGCTCACTCTCTAAACAACATATGTTCCAAGGCTGGATTCTATTTCATGCTAGCACATGCGATCCATGTCCGCATGGGAGACGATGACCATGGTGGCTACGATGAGGGCTCGGAAGAATACGGGAATCTCAGATCCATACATACCCCTTCGGGGGTTCAGGTTGCCTCAGATCTCGCTATTAATCATGATGAAATTCTGGGGTACGACATTAATAAAGAGAACCCTGACAGCGAAGACGAGGGCGAATTCACCGGCTTCAAAAACACGGCGCCTACCTTCCGCTATCACAAGACTGTTGCTGTTGTTGTACTGAAGGACCGGCTTCGGAACTATCTCATCAAGGATGTCGGGCCCCCCAGCACAGCCCAAAGAGCCAGCACTGACCGGTTGACCGAAATGGTTCTCCGAGATCTTGCCAACAATCGAGACGATGCATATACGAAGCAGGCGGCCGCAGGTTTTATTGACAACGTACTGCTCCGCAGCAGAGAATCCCAAGGACCAATTGTCAGACTCATATCAAAGTGGGCATTGGAACTCAACAACATAGCAATGTTCCGTACTTGCGTTCAAGCTACATACGCGCCCTTAGCGTCAACTGGTCAAAAATCCCATCGTCCTGTGTATGCAAAGGCTATCAGCCATGAACTTATAAATCATTTCAGAACACGATATGTTGGCCAGGAACATACCATTGATTGGGACTACTGGTAGGTTAAGCTCTCAATGCAGATAGCTCTAACATCTACTATGTTGACATTTATATCTAGGTTCAAGGATTTCAACCAGGCTATTGACATAGCCACGGAATTTGATACCTTCTGTTATTTCTTCCTATCTTCTATAACAAGCGAGCCCCTACGTAATAGTTTCAAAGCATGGGCAGGTCCCATCTACGACAGAAAGCTAGCATCTCAGACTTTATGGACTCTTTCGGATGAGGAATATATTCTCCGTCTCATTGAGAAGCGCAATGTATGGGCATTGCAGAGGTGAGACGGTCCCAGATATGAGACACGCGAATAACTGACTCAGCCCATCAGCTTTCTCCCGAAATTCGTGCCACGTTTCCACCGATCTCTGCTTTGGGCCTTGTTACACACTATCACTTTAGGGCGTTTTAAACGTTTCAAAAATTCCAGAGAGCTCTGCAAATGCATCATGAAGCATGGAAACGGACAGTTGGGCCTCTGCGGCAAGGACATCATGGAAATAGTAAATACCCCGCCAAGCTTCTGCCGCAACAATCTCATCCCCGGACACGCAGTCGAGACTCATCATTCTGAAGCTAATGACCCCGACCCTCGGACTTCTTTTAAGAAGTTTATGAGGATGGTACAGGAAAGTTACATCATCAATGGTGCTGAGCAGGAAGCACTAGGACTTTTACAGCAAAGCTGTCAGAGGCTCGTTGACGAAAGGCAGGTTTGGTCATCAGTAGGTGCTTCTTACCTGGTGAACAACTTTCTCGAACCGCTCGTCGGAATATTTGAGGCATGGAAGGTGCCTCCAACACCTGCGATCCATCAATTCCTCGAGGTTGCGTTGCGAGATGTCATCCACAAGCCGATCACGACCCAACCCGTTCAACTTATGGGATGGGCCCATGAAAAGGTCGTCTGCCCGGTTTTGCCTGATTGCAACCCGTGTCGAGCGCTGAACACTTTTCTCGAGAACCCGCAACAGCAGAAATGGAGCATCCAAGCAGCACAACTTCTCCGAAGACATATCGAGGATCAATTGATGGATCCACACTACTCACTGGAAACGACCAGAGAAGGTGTGCCATATAAATTAGTGGTGACCAAGCTAGGAACAAACTATGACAAGACATCTGGTATCTGGCAACGCCAGGCCCAGCAAGTTGCACAAAATGCTTATGCATTAAGACGCGACTACGTGAAAGCTTTGCTGGGCGAGGACAAGTATAACGCGCTTGTCATGGTCGAGCAGCCAAGTCAGGAGAATGTTGGAACCACGAGCCAAGAAAATGGAAATTATGAACAGTCGAACGCGAAACGTAGGCGAATATGGGAATGAATCTAGGGTCAATTACCAGGGGCGTCTTGCGAACAGCTCAAGTATCCTCATTTCCCTCTACTCCGTCCTGATTGCAGTGAGGTAGGGCTCTTGCACATGCTGCCTAATATACATGTTTCATCATGTTGGGGGATAAAGCGGGACGAACTACCACCTTCAAACAATTGTTAACCCGTCAAGTCGGTCAACAAGATTTCGATTCTTCCGCTTTATGCTATATCTACCAAGATTACCCCAGACGGTCAAAGAAAGAAAATCACAGCGCATGTCGCTCACTGATAAATAAAGGAACTGACTCTATTACTGTCTCCTGCATTCTCATTTACTACTCAAAGCAAGATTTACGGGTTACAAATATAATTCAACGCCAACTACACGAGATAATTTTGTTACGAAAGAAATGCGCGCTACTCGGAATTATCGACGACAAACCAGACAGTGCTTTGGGGGAAAGTTTGGTTTATTGTGATGATGGTGTATCTCATTGCGATGCCTTCTTGGTATCAAACGGAAGGTCAGACTCCAACAACAGCTGATTGGCTTCCGTAGCTCAGTTGGTTAGAGCGTCGTACTAATACTTCAATCTGAATATTCAGTGATGCGAAGGTCTCAGGTTCAAGCCCTGGCGGGAGCATGTCTCTCATTGCCTATCAGCTATCTTTTTTTGCATTTTTGACCACATCTCTCAGGCAGAGAGACTGTTTACTTATTTATTATTACTATTCATCCCGAGCACCCAGTGTGCCCATCTCATTTGAACTCTGATAGGGCCCAGTTTGTAGCCAGCAAATGCAAGAGTCACTCACATACGTTAGCAGGCTCCTTCATATCTGTTGCTTCTACTCCTTGTACAAAAGCGCAAGCTTGTTTGTATTGGGTTTTCTGTTCTTGGAACATGAAACCTCGGAGCGGCTGCAGTAAAGAGAAATGGCAGGAGAATTCACAAATCACATGTCACTTGTTTAAAAGAATGACGAAGCTGAGATCCAGAATCATTTGCTAGTACTCTTGATTTATGGTAAAGTAAAACGTTGACAGGTCTATCCAACTCCAGCCATGCATCATCGCTATGTCTATCCAAACCCAAACTCCTATATAAATACCCACATCAAACATCATAAAATTATACTTGCAATGCTTCCAGACCAACTGTGAAATCCTCTATCTCCATTCCTCTGAAACCTTCCTCGGTCACCCAAGCTCGTCCCTTTTCAGGGGTAAAGAGGGTTTCACAGGATCGACCTACTACCAAGAGTCCTGGTGGACGGCTGCCCTCTGTCTCAATGGCCTCGGCGACGTGCTCGAGAGTCGTTCGGATAACTCGCTGATCAGGACAACTGGCACGCTCGATAACAGCGCAAGGTGTGTTGCGCGGCCACAGAACTCTCTTGCTCTCGCCTGTTATGGGAGAGACTTGGGTAGGCTCTGGGGGAGGGGGAGGCTGCGCCGTAGCAGCGTCCTCGTTGACCGGATCCAAAGGCTCAAGTTCAACATGGGTAGTGAGCTCACGGATCAAACCGTTGATACGATGCAGAGCCATAAGGAAGACCACTGTTCGGCTGGGCACAAATTCAGGTGGTGAAGGTGCTTTGCCCTTCTTTCCTGTACCGGTGCAGATGAGGATTTGATCAGCAATATCACGCTGGGTAGGAGGAATAGCAGCGAAAAGAGGTGCGCTTAGAGCACTGGTGACGCCGGGAAGAACGGAGACCCTGTCTCCATAACCGTGCTGGCGGAAATAGGCAACCTCTTCACCACCACGACCGTATACATAAGGGTCTCCCTGCTTGAGACGCAACACAGTCTTGCCCTCTTGGACTCCAGCAAGAGCCATTTCAAGAAGCTCTTCTTGAGCGCGATCGGCGTTTCCGGGGAACTTGCGAGCAATCTGGACAGGAGTACGGCGGGGAATGAGGTCCAAGACACCAGAAGGAACAAGCTTATCGGCAAGAATAAGATCAGCTGACTTGATAGCCTTATGGGTAGCTTGTGTAAGTAGATCAGGGTGACCAGGTCCGCTACCAGCCAGAATAATTGTACCAACACGCTTCTCAGGAGTGCCAGGGTCGCGCTTGATATCGGGTCCGTTGCCGGGATATGACTTGAGAACCGTCTCTACATCGTCGTCGGTGATAGCAGCCAGACGCTTAAGAGGCCAATATTCACAGACTTGGCTGAGCCAGCGCACTCGTCGGTTCTTGGCATCCTCTTCTGTAACGAGGCGGTTGAAATGGGCGTCCTGGTCAAAAGAGTCGTCGGGGGAGGCGGGGTCGTCTTCAGCCACCAGAGCGTCTTCGGTGTGGATGCGACGGCGAACATCTCCGAGTCGCGTACAGGCAGCGCCGAGGTTGGTAGGGAGCGAAGCGGCAATATCGCGACGAATTCTCGAGGCCAACTTACAGCCACGACCATTCGTAGTGACGCCGATCTGGAGAGGACCGTCGCTGTGTGTGGAGAGAAGAGAGAATGTACATAGTTGAGGAGCGTCGACGACGTTTACGGGGATACGGTTTCGTTTGCAGAGAGTAGAGATATGAATGGCTAATAAATCAGTTAGTCAAATAAATGCAATAATATGGGATTTATTCAGTAACTTACTCTGAGCATCTCGTGGTGCTGAAGTGACAAAGACAGCGTCCACCACACCATCGACTTCCTGACGACCAAGTCGCAGCAAATCGGTATCCTGGAATTCCTTTTTGTGCCATTGAACGCTTCCGTCGTCTATTCTCTTCTGGAGAGCATAATGAAGCTCAGCGCCTTCGGGGGCAATAAGAATTGGCTGTGCGCCAGAACCTAGAGACTGACCACATCGAGTCGCAGCGAGTGGGTTTGTACCAATAACGAGGTGAATGTTGCCTCTACAGTTGAGCGCTGTAAGAAGCGAGGTCGGTATCGTAGAATCCATGTTTGATATAGTTAAATCTGCCTAGAATAAAATAACAAGAACAAGACCAGTATTTGACTCAAGCACAATGTCGCCATTGCGAGATTCGGCCGGCTTATAAACGAGGTCCCATGTCGAACTGAACTAGTAGACCCTTTCTTTCCCGCATGCTAATTACCCTTGTCCTCCTTCCCTCATGGCAAAAAAAAAGTTACCCCATTGCCCCTCCCCCTCCATACTCCAAATAGAGGTTACGTGATTGGTTTAAACTCACGCCATCTTCCTTAATCGGCCTGTCGGCGGGCACCAAATCGACTCGCGATAACGCAATCGCCGACTTCCGCGGGCCGCAAGCGGAGATGTCAAAATTGCGATAAAGCACGTTATTTCTGGTAACCGCTCAATGATTTGTGGCATGGAATTCCGCGGTTGTGGTTCTTTGTTCGGAAATGCGAATTTCCAGAAAACCATCTGATTATGGGCACGTGAGACCTCAACATCCGTGCCATCCTACCCTTGTCATTAGTAGTCATGATGGGGTTCTCATGATGAGCAACTTGGATCACAACTCGAGCCATTACAAAACATTGGAACACAAATTGACGCTGCTCTATAATAAAACAATGATAAAAAGAATATAGATGCAGATGCAAAGCTGCCTTGCTCATCCATCGCCCAGCATATGTCTTACACTCCCCATTATTCCCATTATTAACCCCAGCAAAAGTACAAGCCCATGTCTACCCAGGTCAGGCATACTTCACAAAAACTTCCACCGCACTCCCTCTAACAAACCAATATACCAAAAACGAAAATAGAAAAAAAAAAGTGCCTCGCTTGTTTGCAATCGTACTTATAGGAACAGCCCGATGCGGGGGTCGAACCCGCAACCTTGAGATCGCGTACTCGTAAGAGTCTCACGCTCTACCGATTGAGCTAACCGGGCGTGGCTCTTATTGTTGAAACGGGTTGTCCTTGACAGGGTTCAAGAAGCTGGCAACTCCTTTTCGTCGCGATCTAAACATAAACCTCATGCTATAATCTTCAGAAACATGGCTCACACTCATTATTCAAGATCCGATTGCGTTGGAAAGTCATTTATTGTTCAGTGTTGAGATATATCGTCATGTCCAACGCCGTCATATCATGTCACGTCCGGCCCGTTATCATCCTTTGTACAATATCTATTTTACATCAATAATACATCTGATCATCAGCGTCGGCTTCTTCTCTCAACCTCAGATTCATCCTCCAGCTCAGCTTCGACTTCCTCGTCCATCTGCTTGGAGATCATTCTCTCCTCCTCTTCCTCAGCCTCCATGATCTCTTGGAGAAGACGGCCCTTCTTGTCCAGCTTGTTCCTTCCACGACGCTCACGAGGAGCATTCTTCTCGCTGGCACTGATACCGCCGGGGCCCATGACAATTTCGACCTTTCTGGGCTTCTTGCCCTGTCCGGCTCGCTTGCCACCGTCATCAGGACCCTTGCCAGCGCGGACGGTTCGCTGCACCCTTGTCTTGGCTCCCAGAGCCCAAAGGTCACCCCATTTCGACTTGCGGGCATCGTGATATGCTAGTTTGCTAAAACTCTTGGAGACCGTCCATCGCTCGACTCTGCCCTCTGGCGTGCACAGGTCAAGCGTGACGTGTCCCTTTCGCTTCAGAGGAGGCATGATCATTCGTGGAAGACTCTGCATGTCGGGTTTTACATCCGAGTTTTCGTATCCCTCAAACGCCTGGTTTGCCGCTTCTTTTCCAGTCACAGGCTTCTCTTTGGAAACACCTCGTCTGATAGCGACGTAACTGAACTCGACCTCACCCTGGTTATTGGAGCTGTTTCCAAGCATCTTGGTGTAGAACATGGGACGGACGAATCGCTGGCTGAAATGGCAGTAATCCTTACGGCCGGCGCTCTTTCCAGGTGTCTGATACATGGGGCACAGACCCTGGTTGGTACAAGGAGCGACAACATATCCGGGTTCCTTTTCACGGTCATAAGCAGGGTTGAAGTCTTCGGGGAGAAGCTCAGGCTCTCCAGACTGGGGAAGAAGGAACTGCTTGAGAACTGTGTCACGAACGTGGGCCACGGCCTCAAATCCGCGAGGGTGAGCTTTCTCCAGGACAATCAAAACACCACCATCCTTGTTCAATAGGTTCCAAAGGTTGTTAAGGACGGCTTGTCGGTAGTGGTCCTGTTCTTCCTTGAGGAAAAGATGCGAGGCGACAATAACATCGTAGCTCTTTCGAGCCTGTGGTTTGTCTCCAGCATCCAGTCGTTCACCCTTCATCTCTCCTGAATGTTCATAATCAGGAAGTCTGGGAAGAAAAGTCGTATTCTCAAGGAACGTCTTGGTGCGGTGTCGTAGACGATCGGAACCAACAATGACTGAGCGTTTGCCAGGGATCTTGTTTCCCTTGACCTCACCCTTCTCCTTCAACAAATCCCATTCTGCTTTTACAATCTCGTCCCATGCAATCAATCCTGCACCACCAGATCCTGCATCGAGGACACTAATACCACTGCCGCTCTTGAGCTTGGACTGGAGCCAGTCGCTTCCGGCTCGCTTGCGGACCTCTCTGAGGGTGGCCATGACAGAGGCATAGGCCGGGGGCAAGAATCCCGCAAGGAAAGCATCACCCTCAATCTCAGTCATGTGTCGCTGGTCTGCTGGGAGACCAACACCATGCATGTTTCCGTTCCTCTTGGCTGCAGGTGTCGCAGGGGACAAAGGAAGGCCAGGGCCACCAAAGGCAGTCTCGGCAGCGCTCTTGACATGGTCAATATGCGTTCGCTGCAAAAGGTCGCGAATGGGCGTGATCAGCTCCTCCATTGGCAAGGAAATTTCGACAGGGCTATCGTAGAAGCGACCCTCAATGGACAAGGGATGGAAACGGCCAGCTTCACCGGTTGGTCGTTCGCGTTGGTCGTACTCCTCAGGCCATTGTGGTTGTTCCTCCTCCAATTGCTCCATAGCGAGCTCCTCTTCTGCAGCGGCCTTGTTTTCAGCCTCTTGCTGCTCCTTTTGTGAGATCTTAAAGTCATCCGAAAGCTTTTTCAAAGCATCGTACTCTCGCTGACTCCTGGCAACCAAATCGACATAACCTGGGGCCTGGTATGCTAATTGGTCCATTCCGGGATCTTCCAAATCGGCTTCTGGCTCTGTCTCGCCTGTCTCTTCCACATTCTCACTGAGTGGGATCTCGTAGGTAATTTCCTCAAATTCGCCATCTTCAAGCTCTCGTAAAAGAGTCCCCTCATTATCTGGTCGTAAAGTCTGCTCCATATCGGCATGCTCTGGAATACCGACATCCTCAGGTCTTGTCTCACGCAATGGCGCTCCATACAATCGTTCGTAGACCGCATATTCTTCGTCATTTAAATATCCTTTGGGGAGGGTATCTCGGAATCTCTGTTTAGCATCCCGGACAATTTGTTCAATTTCCTCCGGTGATGCCGGGGGCTCTGATTGAGAATCCTGTCGCAAGCATCTTGAAGTCGAAAATGCCTGTGTAATTGCTGCGTTCCTATTGGACTGAGTCTTTAAGAAGGGCGAAATCCGTCTTGTGCGAAGGAAAGGAGTGGAAGAAGAGTAAAATCGAGAAGATACTGTTAAAGAAGAAACATTACACCTCGGGCATGCATTTCGAATTCCTCTGGCTGACAACATTTTCCCTAATGTACAAATTTGAGGTATGGAGATGGAAATTTATCGAGCTTCATCAGGACGGTTTTGTCCAAACGCGTTCTCACGTGACTTTAAGTGGCGATTATATCCAACAGCTCACAATTGAGTATACGATCAAGGGAAACTGAAGAATAAGATCAGATTATACGTAGTAAAAATGGAAATGATATTCTATAGCTGTGGAATAGCTACGCTTAGCAAAAGTGTATAGCTACGCCCAAATAAATCCCTGAACCCTTAGTAAACGCCATACGAATACCCTACACAAGCTATTTAATCGCCACCAAGATCCGCCAGCGTCTTGAAAGAAGAGCGCGGAGGGGCTCTAGCACCTCCAGGTCCCTGACCAAAGCTACCGCTGCTTCCGGATGTTGGTTTTCGATGGACGTTGAATGGACTCTTCTCGGCTGACTTGTAGGGATCAAACTGTCATTTCGTTAGCGATTTCCATACCCCCAATTTCTTTATGATCTCCTTACCGAGAGTAATGACACAAAATATAGTCCAAAGAAAGCTATCAAAGCATCAAAGATGCCCTTCAAGTTCCACCTCTTCGACAACGGAGCCGATCGCGCATCGCCACCCAGTGTTCGCCCAGGAGTCTTGAATACGTCGCCAGTGACGGGACCACCGAGCTTCACAGCGTTCTTGATAGCCGCTGTGAGCGCGGGTGGGTTTGCGCCTTTGATGGTCTCGATACAGGCGCCGTTCTGGAAGATCTTAAAGGTGGGCATGGCGGAGACGCCTTGAGCTCGCGCAATACCGGATTGACTATCGACGTTGATCTTGGCAAATGCCACCTTTTTCGGGCTCGAGTGTTCTTTGGCGAGGGCTTCGAATGTGGGCGCGATCATCTTGCAAGGGCCGCACCAGTCGGCATAGACTAAACGGTGTTAGTGATCATGAATGCATCCGCGGGGTCTTTCGTACGTACAATCTGCGATGACAACATTAGTACCTGCGAGGAGGCTACTCCATTCAGACTCGGAACCGATGCTAATAGGGCCGCTCATGGTTGCGATGTCGTTATTGTTGAAGTCGTTTAATTGAGAGGAAAGGCCACATCTGTCGCATAAGTGTTGTTGGCCGTGACGCTGACCAAGCGCGGGAGTGGCATGTACGAGCTGCAAAGAGCAGGCGGTAAGGAAGGCGGACAGATTCTGCCGGACAATAAGACGCACTATCTGAACTTTTTGTTCAGAGTTAGTTCACTTGATATCCATACTACCTATTCGAGCTTATCATTATCAAAATGTCGTACAGCGAGCGCAACTCCAAGGTCAGTCAACTTAAATAGCATTATTCCTCAACAATTTTTCTAACATGAAGCAGAAGCGAAAGACCGAGCACAATGGTGGTGGGCAGGATCAAAGATCCTTCAAGCCTTCTGCGACTTTCAATCCTACTGATGGAGGCCGACCATGGACTCTGTCTGTCGCAATTCCCAGCAGTATCCTAACAAAGTATGTAATGAACCGGGAATAGCCACTTCGATCCTAACCAGCCCCAGCCTTGCGACTGCCGATCAGCGAATGACCCAGCCCGCGCGCATTGCTCGTGCTCTCGCCGTCTTCTCTGTCGATGAAGTTGTCGTATTTGACGATTCACCTGTCTCCACCCGACCTCGTCAAACAGACCCAAACAGCTACACAGGCGACACCGATCCATGTCACTTCCTTGCGCACATTCTGTCCTTCCTTGAGGCGCCCCCATTCATGCGCAAGACTCTTTTCCCTCTTCACCCTAACCTGCGACTCACTGCCATGCTGCCCAGTCTCGACATGCCGCATCACCCCAACCCCAGAGATTATCTCTCTTACGCCGAGGGAGTTACTGTCGCTGGCGCGACTAGCACAGGATCCGGAACCCTTGTTGAATGTGGCTTGGAAAACCCTGTCGAGATTGAAGCAGACATCCCTCCTAAGACGAGAATAACACTCAAGTTCCCCGAAGATGAGAACCAATACCCTGAGCCTGTTCATCCCGCTGCGCCAAGAACTGAAGGTGGCTACTACTGGGGTTATACCGTCAGAAAGGCCAACTCTCTCTCCAAGGTTTTCACTGAGAGCCCCTACGAGAATGGTTACGACGTTAGCATTGGCACATCCGAACGTGGTGTTCCAGCTTCAAAGGCATTCCCGCCTACCAAGAAGGTCAACTTCAACCATCTTCTCATTGTTTTCGGTGGCCCGCGTGGTATAGAATTCGCGGCCATGAACGACGAAGAGCTTAGCAGCATGGAGATTCAGGGCTCCAAAACGAAGGAGCTGTTTGATCACTGGATCAATGTTCTGCCTAACCAGGGCAGTCGAACCATTAGGACGGATGAGGCTGTTTTTATTGCTTTGACTTCGTTGCGAGGTATTTGGGATTCTAATTAGGTGACTGGTATAGCAATTGATACCCCTGCTTGAGCTTGCCTCCCCCCGTGCCTTACATTAGAGTTAGTATATCAACCATTCATGATACATACAAAGCCAAAGTGTCTGCAAATGTACTGTTGTTGTCAACTGCCTGAACCAAATCTGCGCCATCGCGCTCCACCATGGTTTGAGCTCCAACCGTACTCAATCCCAAAAACTTTAAATCAGTGCTGCGGCCTCGAATGCTCAAGATCTTCTCCTGACAGAAGAGTGGTGATTTGTTACTGGCACACGTGTCGTTGTAGTTAATGAAGAAAGAATATAGCCCTGCGCCATACGTCGCAATATTGCTCGAATCAATGATTCTCATTGCCCAGCCCATATTGCATCTAGCATCAGCGTTTCCCCGGCAGTCTTGCTTAAAGTCCGGATCGTAGAGGGAGGGTACAGGTGGGAATGGGTACTGGGCCAAAGGTACAGGTTGAAAGTACGCTTGTTCCGTCTGTGCATGACCGATGTACACGTCTTTAGTTTTGGCGAACTGATATTGGTATAACACATGGTGTTCTGAACCAGTTGCACTGAGCCAGATGCGACCTCTCTGGGCTTCCACAAGAACACCTCGGCCTGCAAAGAGAGCAACCCGTGCATACTGCTGATTCTCCAGATCATGATCTGCGACCCAGAACCAACAGTTTTCTGTAAAGAGCCCCCCGGCAGATTTCGTTATATGGAAGCTCATATAAGCTGCCAGACACCGTGGGTTTATAACATTGGCTCCTTTGATAGCAGGGCATTCAGGAACCTGAAGATACGTTCCTGCGAAACCACCGATTCTAGTGTGAACATCCCACATGCCTGATGGAGATTCAGGGCTGTATAGATTGTACTCAATAAGAACAGCGCCTGCTGCTGCTCCTCGTGTTGAGATGATAGTGTCAGACCATTCGATCTGGCCAACTTCTCCTGGACGGCCAACTTGAATAATTGGCCGAGGCTTGTTGATATCTTCAAACTTTTGCCCAGTGCCCATGATGATTGATGCAAGAGCTTCACCAACTATCTTGGCGTCTCGAGGGATGTAGACGGTATCTGTAACCATGTAATATCCAGCGTCAAGATATGCGATGAGATTGTTTTCTGCGGTGTACTTGAACAGGTTGTTGAGTGCTTGGGTATCATCGTGTGAAGCATCCCCATACGCTCCATTCTCCTTTGCTGACATGAAGAATTTGCTCGGAACGTTTTCATACTGTGGTTTTGATCGTTCATAGTAGATACCGTGATCGAGGAGGCTTCCACTTCGAGGTAGCGAGACTGGGTAAAATGCACCCGCATCAAAATTACCCTTCGAGTTAGCATAATGTCCCTAATTCTGTTAGTAGTTTTCGCGTCTATTCGAGAAACATACCATCACAAAAATAGAATCTTTTCCTGGTTCCACAGCCGAGCGTGCATGATCAACGCCTTCAGAGTCCAACACAACGCTTTTCACGTTCTGAAACTTGACGTTCTCGAAAGCCAAAGACGCTGCACCATTTGTGGCCTGTGAACTGTTACGAGTCGTGAAAATGGCAATGTCGATATTTTCGAACCAACTGTCAAGCATCGTAATAGAACCAACACTATACGATGCAGGGTCCATCATGATACCAACTCGGCAATTTTTGAATACGGCACTCTTGAAAGTCCACCCCCAATCCCAGGGCATCCAAATCGCAACATCGGCGCCAACAAACCATAGATTGCGTGCTGTGAACTGCTGGTTTCCGAGGACAGTGGCATTTCCACCGCCATGAAAGTATAGGTCGTTGAGGAGACCACCAGATCCTTCTTCGATAAATAGACCCGTGTGTCTGTTTCCGGGAGCAGTTGACAGTCTAAACTCACAATTTGTGATAGATGTTGCTTGCGAAGATGGCCAATGAATTCCGATAGCTGGAAACTCAGGGGGTAGAGCGGTCGTGTCCAGGACTAGGTTACGAATCTGGCGAAAGAAAACGTTGGTTGAGTTGTATGACAGACTCCCGCCTGATAGATAGGGGTTCGAGTCGATCAAACCAAAACTTTTGGTGGAAAATGACCCAGAGGCTTTTATTACTGGACGGTTGGTAGGATCGCCAATGATTTGGGTGTAGTAGAGATCAATAATCGAATCGCTGATGAGGTACGTTCTGGTCCAATAGTTAGAAAGTGTGTTTCAGCAGCAACTTCCCAGACACTCACCCAGAAGGAATGTAGATAGTCGCTGGTGAAATAGTGCTTCCTCTACAAATGCCAGGAATACATCGAGTACCCGCGCTGATAGCAGCATTAATGGCGTTCGTATCATCGGTCACTGTTTTATCAGTTCAGAAGTAACTGACAAGATCAGACAACTTACACCCGTCGCCGACGGCACCAAAGTCCTTCACGTTGCGAAACACGCGATATTGAGAGTCGGGGTAGTAGGGAGAAGTGCCACGATGTTCGATCTCCTCGAGCCAGTATTTGCTTCTTACGACACTCGCAAAAGCGAGTAGCAAGAGCACTTTGAGCCTCATCTCAAAGATCTTGTGTAGGTAAGCCTGACTGATGAGAAGCTCAAGTTTGAGGTGGGTGATATTTTTACTAGAAACAACTGTAGCAGTATGAAGATTGGAAGTAACGAAGGTGAGCTGTCTGGGCTTTGGTCAAGAGTTGGAAAGAGTATCCCGTGTCTTATGTACTCCTGCCCCTTGTTGTCGAGGCTCACAACCGCACCTTCCCTTTACAACTGACATATGCGTCACTAATAACACAACACCATACTTTCATCCCATCTTGTCTGCGTATCGAATCAGAAGTCACTCATGATCTCCTGAAGTAACCTTCAAAGGTGAAACGAGCCTTGAGCAGTGAGTGAGTGTGTTGCAAAGTCCCCCTGGACAGTACATGCAAACCCCGCGATGCGGTGTCCAACCTTGAACTCATCATCTGTTTATGCAGTGGTTCAGTTACATCATCGTGCAGAAACTGAGGAAATTTTGATTAAAATGCCGTCAACGTGAAAATGGTTAATGTACAACCCTCTGAAGGGTAAGTGATTGTATTTGACCATGCGACAATATGTCGCGGCAGTCTTGTTGAAGACCATGTTTTTCTAGTTGAATATCTGACCCTATCCCAAAACGCCTTCCGATACGGTCATATCCCATGATTATATAGTGTAGTATGGTTTGAGGTGAATAGAGGAGTACAGCGATCTACGTTTAGATCGACGATTGAGTTGAGTCGAGAGCGACGGTCTGGCCGAGGTTTCCACTGGCCATGGCCTTCTCGCCAGAGCGCTTGCGAAGGACGTTCTCGATAAAGGCCTCACCAGCCTTGTACGAGGAGCGCACAAGAGGGCCACTGGCGCAGTACAAGAAACCCATATCCAGAGCACGCTTGCGCCACATCTCAAACTCATCAGGAGTCACATACTTCTCTACCTTAAGGTGACGCTTAGTTGGTCGCATGTATTGACCAAATGTGACAACGTCCACGTCTGCCTTTCGGAGTTCTGAAGAGGGTTAGCTAAGTTCATATTTTTTTAATAAACGAGAATTCTTACCCTCAAGCGCAGACATAAGCTCACGCTCCTGCTCACCGAGACCAAGCATCAGACTGGTCTTGGTGATAGGACCATCTTTGCCCATAACATCCTTAACGTGCTTCAAGACAGCCAAACTCTGTCGGAAAGTAGCTCTTCGGTCTCGCACATAAGGAGTGAGGTCCTCGACGGTCTCAACATTGTGTGCATATACATCAAGTCCACTCTCGGCCACAACCTTGACCATATCCAAATCTCCACGGAAGTCACCGGTCAAGGCTTCAACGAGCAATGAGGGCTTCTTTTGCTTAATTCTTCGAATTGTCTCCGCAAAGTGGTGCGCACCACCGTCTGCCAGATCGTCACGGTCCACGCTGGTCAACACAACGTAGCCCAGACCCCACCTAGCCAATGCTTCTGCAGTATTCTCGGGCTCGTGAGGATCCAACGCAGCAGGGTTTCTGTTTGTCTTGACACTGCAGAAACGACATCCTCGGGTGCATGTATCTCCCATCAGCATGATGGTAGCTGTCGCAGCGTTCTTATCGGAACCACCCCAACATTCTGAAATGTTGGGGCATCGAGCCTCCTCGCAAACAGTGTGTAGTCCCAATCCTCGCAGATCCTTCTTGATGCTCTTGAAGTTATCGTTACCGGCGGGGATCGGCGTCTTGAGCCATTCTGGCAGTCGTGTGATCGTTCGTTTCTTGCCCTCTGGGCCGACTTCGGCGGTCTTGAGAGAGTAGGCCTCTGCTGCAGACAGTGGTTGGGCGGGAGAAGAGGTAGCAAGGAAGTCGTTGAAGTCGGAGACTGTTGTGTCCTTGAAATAACTCTTTCTTTGAGGTTTAGCAGGCTCGTTGCCACTGGGAGGTACAGTGGCGAAAGTTCGGAGGGTGGGAGTTGCGCTCAGCGCTTTGCGGAGAGGGGCATGCGCCCGCTTTAGAGAAGCCAAGGATGCCATTGTGACTTTATGAAGAATATAAACACCTTTCCCTTCCGTGGAAAAGAATAAAAGAAAGGGTCTTGGAGGGTCTTCTAGATATGGAGAAGGGAACTCAACGTTGAGCAAAAGCTGGAAGCAGCTTTATTAGATGGAACTCAAAATCGTAGATTCGGGGGCAAAGGCCGATGTGACCCGCATAATCCCGGCCGCCAACCGATGCTGTGACCAATGAAAAGACATCGTATTATCCTTATTCAGCTCCATCGACTTTTCTCCAACGGCACGGCGCGGGGACAGAAGAAGAAAAGAATTGCTTACATGCAGATATTGAGATGAATACTGATAATAGAGTCTGATTCTGATATCAATTATACCGTATGAAAGCCCGTATCTCCGGTCATTGATTCATCTACTTGCTTTATCCTGGTAATGCTATTGTAAACCACTTTTCTCGTCCAGATATAATTTGTACTCCGATCTTTTTCTTACTCCAACAAATTCCCCAGGGTCCTCTGACGCCTTAGGCGCCTTCTTCTCATTAGTCATCGGACGTTGAGTTCCATTCCGAGGAACAAGTCGGCCGGCAATTACAACAACCCAATTGGAGACATTTCACTTTCACTTTTCCAATACACAGGTTATTAAGGCGTAAAGTCTTATTACTCTCATGCTATCTACTAGCCCATCGGGGCTCGTCTCATCATCGTTCATCTTAAAAATCACCAATCCTCCTTTTTTTTCTTCATGTAAATCGTATCACAACCCCTTTCCGAATCAAATCAAAGTCATACTCCAAGCTGCAAACCGTCCTCCAGAGGTCAGTGCACATAAGCCAGTGCCTCGGATCACCTGCGCCGTCGTAAAAAAGGGGTATCGCCAAAAAGAGAAGTATAGTAAAAACCAGTTTGTTCAAGAAGCAGAGTTACTGAAATGAACATGTATTGTTTCCGCGTCGCCGACGTCGTCCCCGTCTCTTCGGTCGTCAACTCCCTTTGCGACAGCAGAGTTGAGTGAAGAGATGTTGAGTGATAACAATGGTAAAGAGGTCTCCAGCTAGCAGCACGCACCAGCGGTTGCACTAGGATGCATGCTGCTAGCGAAGAAAGAAGCTTAATTTTTGGAAGCCCGTGTGCATTGTCAAAGACAGGCGAGATGAAGCGTAAGAAGCAATCAAGCTTCTGTCAAGGCAGAGTTCTTAAACTCATCAAGTGTGAAGCAGACGACAAGTGTCATCCTGCAAATGGTATCGTGGCGTTTCATCATAAAGAAGTAGGCCGCGCTGTGGCCAGGGTATAAAGGGTATATGAACAGGCAATGGAAGGTATTGAGATGTGTTGGCGAGTGTGTAAGCCAACAGTCGCGAGACCCTCGAGGGAGAGTCGCTTTCCATATAACGCACGCTTACAGAAGAGCGGCAGCGATGGCACCAGCAACACCAACCATGGCGAACTTGCCAACGGTGACGGCAGCTCCGGCGTTCTCGGGAACCTGAGAAGGCTCAGAAGAGCCACCGTTGCTACCAGTGGTACCAGCAGAGGCAGTGGCCTTGGGGGTGGACGCAGGGATGGTGGTGTTGTGGGCAACAGGGAGGAAGGTGGTCTTCTCCTCAACAATAGCAGTGGAGATGATCTCGGCCGAGGTCTCGACAGCAGTGGTGCTCTCGCCAGTGGCGGTGACAGTACGGACCGTAGAGAGGTAGTAAGTCTTGGTCACGACGGCGGTAGATGTCTGAGTGGTGGTCTCCTGAGCGAGAGCGAGGGCAGGCAGAACAGCCAGGATGAACTTGGAGAAGTGCATTTTGTTGGTTTTGTTGTTATATGAAAGTTGGTGGTTGTGTGTGTAAGTGAGTGCTTTCAAAGCAAACTCGAAATGTTATTGCAAGTGAGTGAGTGGTTGGGCTGATCTGTGAGAGAGAACAGTAAGGTGCTTTATATCCAGAGGGCGAGAAGCACAAGATATGTATCCAATTGAAGAAATATACGAGCGATAGACTCTGCCAACGAAGTCTGTGGACCGAGAAGAAGTTGTTTCGAAGTGTAGAAGGGTGGCCTGTCAAGTTCGGGGGGGAGGATCCATATGAAATACCACAACGGCGAGGGAAAAGCAAACAACACACAGACAGAAACAGCACAGCACAGGTTAGCTTCTTGTTGCATAAAACTTGGAAACCAGAACCCACAGGCCACCCTACCACACCCTTCACCAAGGCCAAGGCCAAGGCGCTGCCAGACCAGAGGTTTGGTGATGGTGGGATGGGAGGGGCGGACTAGGCGGAAGCCCATTAAATTGGTACTGGTAACACGACCGGGCCCCTGCCCCTTGGTCATGACAGAAGTACCTGTGACCTAAGCAGGGCTACTAATGGCCTGTCACGCTCCTCGAGGGAAATTACAGCGCTTCTTTTGACAGGTTCAGGTAGTCTGGCCGAACAAGGCCTGTCAATTAAGCGACTGAGTGCTGAAACTCGGGCCCAAGCCATGTCTATACCAGACCCTTTATCCAGTCCCTTGTTGTCGCACGTTTTCTCTTTGTGCGCCAGAATCGATATTTGATACTCTGAAGGCACAAAGAGGGTTTCACCGGGGGACTTTCACCCTTGTTTCCCATCCCCTAGTTCTTTATGGAGCAACCCAAGGATGAACGGACAGGAAAAAAACTCTGCAGTGTGTGTTCCCGCCGGGCTACCAGTGAGAGACGAGCTGAGAGAAAGGCCTTGACCGGTGGCAATGAAATCACCATGCAGCCCACTAATTAATGACTGGGAGATGAGGGAATTACAAGAGAATAGAGGGAGAGAAGAAAAAAAGACGCTGTCTTATTAGTTTGTGTTGAGATGTAGGGACCAATTAACAACGGAGTCTGCCTCTTTGGTGGCGCTGCTTGCCGCTACTCGATGCCACGAGCCAGTAGAACAAGGCGTTGTCGAATACATAATGAATAAGTGAAAGAATTGGTTGGTCATTGTAGTCTCTGACCAATCTTGACGATTGAATGACTCTCATCTCAACTCTGTCGTGACTCGTTGGTGTTGGTGCTGGTGCTGAACTAACTGGAGGGAAAAGAAGTTAACTATTCGCATTTCACAAGAAGCCTGGGCGAAAATAAGATTTGCATAATTTCCCTCACCGGTGCAGTTGTCAGTTGGTCATTGGTCAGTCACAGACATGGAAAGGAAGGAGCCAGGCACACCCGCTTTCTCGGAAGTGGTTCCCAGGTTCCTGCGTCGTTTGTGCCTGGCGCTTACCTTAATTGATCCTTGACTCGCCCTCCATCAGAGTCTTGGAAAGACAAGACCGTCGATCACTGTTGTCAACCTTCCTTTTCAACGGCAAAAGCCTGATTAACACGCTAATGTAGGGAGAAAAGTTAAATGAGTTTATCTTTTATGGAAGTCTTCCGTAATTACTTCCATGACAAGATCTTTTTGAGTCAGAAGCATTTGCAGTACAGTAGGTACGTCACAGCCTGCCTCGATGGCTTTGCTCGAGTCCGTGTACTCTGTACTGTACAGACAGAAAAACGCTCAGGTTTTGTTTTCCGCTTTGTCAGATTTATCCTCTCCATCATCTCGGTCGTCTCCGTCAAACTGAAACTCGCCAATCATCGTCAAACTTATTAACCGTCTTTTAACGAAGATGGCGGGGGTAAGATAAAATGATGGAATAATTAAACCCCGTCAGCTAAGGAATAGAGCCTGGTCTGGCTCTGGCTGTCACTGAGTGATCGGCTACCCGCCCCGGATTTGCTCTGGATAACCGCGGCCTTACTCGTGCTACTGTACGCACTTTATTTGCCGTGCATAACTTTGTACTTGTTTATTGTCCAATGCCTTGATTGTCATACAGTGTTTCTATTTCAAGTCAGCATAGCCATCGCATCACATCACTGACTTGTCTCCTCTTTGGCTGCCCATGACCAATCCTCAGGCAAATTGACGTGGCCACGCTGTACGACGCCAACACAGAAAGGATCCAATCCCTAATTGGTGTAGTCTTCTCCCTTGTCATCCACGAGGTTTCTTTGGATATTACTGGCAGGTCGTGTGCCTACGCGAAGCGGCAGCTTTCCGTCGCCTACTCTATACGGAGTACCGCTAATGAGTCGAGCCCTGATCCTGGTTCTGCTGCTCAGCCCTGCAAGGGCGCTTTTGATCCAAGACAAGACAATCCCGTCAATTCTGTTGACGTCAAGAATAGGCTTCTCCGTAGCAACCAGAAACGAGAAACAAAACCATTTCAAAACGGTCGGCAAACAAGCTGGTCGATTAGGAAACATCTCTAAGTACGAGAATGCGACCATTCGGTGATGTCAGACCGCAAGTCCTCTGTGTTGCGATCAAGTCCGAGCGAGAGTTGGATGTTTGCAGGAGCCTTCCTTGGAGCTTACATCTGCTGCTGCTGATACGAGGTTACTTTGCATGTCGTGATGACGATGCATCGCGTTGGGCGCAAACTCTCCCAACAATTCAGACCAACCATCCAGCATTATCGAATTACACTTTAACCTCCATGTTTGTAGAGTTGATGATTTAATAACAGAGTCGATGTTGCCATCGTCAACAAAACCGACTGGATACTTGTCACGAGTTGACTTGGTTGACAATCAGCAGTCATCCAGCTGCAACCTAGGCTGCAAGCTTCACTGGCTAGAATGACCTCTCTTCACAATCTGTTGACCGATTATCAGATCGGACACACATAAAAGCCGTGAAAGTTGGTACGACGGTAATAAGTACACTGAAGATGTGCTGCTATTGAGATGAACTCAGTAGCAAACTTACCCTAGAGCATCAGCAAGACATACTGAAAAACATCTAACCCAAGTTTACTTGGAATAACTGCGTGTCAGTAATAATCAAATGTTTTTGAGTCAGTTGAGAAGTTGCTTGATTGTGCCAAGTAATTAAGCAGATGATTTGAGCAGCACAGCTGAATTAATTGAAGCTGTTGATGCTGAAATAACTCTTCAGAACTGCCTAAAAAGTGGGACACTGACGACGTCTGTCAAAGCTGGCTCGCGACGTCGCTATCAAGCTCAAGCTTCTTCAAACATCAAAATTATCAATCTTTGAACATAGTCTGATCTCTGCGCAAACAAAAGCGTCGCAATACTCGCTATTAACGAAGCGAAAACCGAAAACTACAAACTTGCGCAATTCAGAGACTTTCTATAATCCCATAATCACCGTCGCAAGCGCAGCCCATCACAGCACAGCCATGACAGACTCGCCACCACCCACAGAGCCTCGAGTTCGCTCAAAGTCACCCGCTCCCAGAGACAGAGATGACCGAAAGGGTCGCAACGACTTATTCCGCGAAAACAGCGACCGTCGCCAGCGCAGAGACCGCAGTCGGTCGCGCGATCGCAACCAGAACCGCGACCGCAGAGATTCTCCTCCACGCAGACCCAGAGACCGATCAAGGTCGCCAGCGCGAAGACCCAGAGGCTCAGGTGGCTTCAAATGGAAAGGAGAGCGCCGTGACAACGATAGAAATCGCGACTTTCGCAGACGGTCGCCGCAACGACGCGGGGATCGCGACGGTGGTAGGGATCGCAATTACCGCCGGGATGACCGTGACGGGGATCGCGCTGGGCGGGACAGGCCACGGGATGGTGACAGAGATCAGAGGAGAGAGAGGAAGGAGAAGAAGGAAGATAGGCCCAAGCCTGCTGTTGCGCAGGGAGGAGGTGAGGAGATGATCATCGTTAACGTCAACGATCGTCTGGGTACAAAGGCTGCCGTGCCCTGCTTGGAGTCAGATACCGTGGGCCAGTTGAAACTCATGGTAGCTGCCCGAATTGGTCGTGACCCTGGTCAGATCATTCTGAAGCGACAGAGCGAGAGACCATTCAAGGACCACATCACTCTTGGTGATTATGGTATCTCAAACGGTGTACAGCTGGACCTGGAGATTGACACCCGGGACTGAGAGTTCAAGATGATTTCTCGTCATTAATTCAGCTCGGAATTGAAAAAGATTTGATAAAGTCCCAGTGTTAGGTATTGTCTTCTGCATGAAAGGATTAAAATACATAATACAAAACGAGTTCGCATGGGATATTCCAGCTTGAGCTATGGCACATAACAACCACCAAAGTCAAATTTGTCTCCGTCTTTACAACATGAAAGAACCAGAACCGTTGAAAAATAACTCCCCTTCACCCCAGCCTGACAAAGTAACATATACAACGAGAATGATATAGTATAGTAGAACATAGCCAATAATAAACCATCATATCGTCAGACAGGATAGGAAATCCAAATAAAACCTTTGTGTATACCAAGACAACCTAAGATAGCGCCGGATTTTGAGAAGAAGAAAAAAACAGCTTTTGATAGAAGAGCAGATATTGGGCTCAGGAGGAAAACATCTTGTTTGCATCCCAATCCATATCGATATCGTCGAAGACCGAGTGATAACCTGAATCCTTTTCAACCGCAGTTTGGTGTACGTCAAGTAAACGACTGTCAGGTTTCAAGTCTTCAACGCGTTGCTGAGGTTGGAGAGGCGGGGGGTTGCTAATCTCAATTGACTCATCGAGCTCAAGGTGAGACCCAACTGCAAACTTCAGCCAGGCCGGGGTGTCTTCATAATCATACTCATCAGTCAACCACATAGATCCCTCCATGTTAGGTGATGGCAAAAGGCACATGGACTCTCCAGCGGTAGACGGAACCCTAGAAGAACTAGATTGTACGTGCGACAACCCGCCAGATAATGATATCGTTGCATCCAGGTCGTCCAGGGATGGCATTTGAAGCTGTAGCTGGGGCGTATTTGGGGAACGAAGAAGTTGTGGGGTTTCGCCATTGTTGGTGGAAAAGTTCGCGTTTGTTGAAGGCTGTTGATGGTTCTGCACAGAAAGATAATCATGCATGGGATGTTGGCTATAGAGTTGTTGGGAATACTGAGGCTGTGTCAAAGACTGCTGGGAGAATTGATCGAATGACTTGTCTCGGAGGCCCCGTTGTGAGGTTTGGCCCAATGTTGGTGAAAGGAATCGGGATGATGTTTGTGGGATTTGAAGGAATGACTGTTGCTCACCCGGGTTTTGGTTAGGTAGCCGCAACCCATTTTGCGAATGTTGGAAACCATTCGCGACCATTGAGCCATTCAGTCTGCTATTGCCCGAGGAAGATGGGTCCGCCATTGATGAATAAGTCGATTGAGCGACCGCTTGTTGCCTATCTCTCTGAAACTTGAGGAGGTCGGCAATATATTTGACCGGGGTATCTGGATATATGAATGCAATCGGCTGGTGGTTTGGCTGGTAGACATTTGTTTGCTGGTGTGTAAAAGAGTCTCTAGAGCCCGATTCTTGGTTCGGTAATTCATGGGACTCATAAGAGGTGGGCACGTTTCCATTAATGAGCGACCGAGTCTGTGAAGGCGTAGAGGAGGAAGGTCCATTTGTAGTGATTGGCTCGACTTGATTGTATGGAATCTTCGGTTTGGCTGGACGAAGTAATTGGGAGGCCTGTTCTGGAGCAGGCCTATATGTTGGGTTGTTTTCGACTGGCGGTGTTGCGCTACGGCGATTGCGTCTTTTTGATGTAGATTGGGGTTTTGTTTTGCGTGGTGCCATATTCCTAGGAGGTGAACTGGGTGGCTTGTCCTGGGAGCAAAAGGTCGTATACAGTATGCACATTTTCTTTGGCTTTGGCTGTTCCGTGTTGTAAGGACACATTGGGCCGTCTAGGTGGCTTTGCATTTCCCTCTTGTCAAATTGGAAATAGCAACGCGTACAAATAACAACGCCTTTATGCTCAGGATCTGTAAAGTCCGAGTCCTTCCAATTGTGCAACGAAGTGCATTTCGCACAATCCCCCTTTGCCTTGACAAATGGATTCTGGGTCTGACAGCTTGCTAAGTATTTGCGAGACTCGTTCTTTGGATCTATCCCACGGACAAAGCCATGATGGTCGATAAGGTGCGCAATGACATGAGACATTTCTAACTTGCGGCCCCAGCAAGCTTGTCTGTCTTCGTTGCTGAATTGGCCTGGATCAAATAGCCAGAATGGACAGGTCTCTCCTAAACCCTCGAAAAGCTCATGAGAAAGCACTTTGCTATCGCCATGAGGCGGTGGCTTATTCTGCTTTGTTACTGGTAGACTGGAACCCCCGGAAACGAGCGGTGATGTCTTGATCCTAGCTTGGTGTTGAGGCACCCGCAAGCCCTCAATCGGCGTCTGCAGGAAATTGCTCTCACCTGGCTGGGTCGTCCTGCGAGGTCCGGAAGACAATGATGGAGGACCACGATGAGGCTGGCTGTTGATTCCGGACCTGTTACGCCTGGGAAATGTACGTTTGCTGCTTGCATCGTCATCCGTGGAATGGCTGTTCTGACGTTTTGGCGGTTTCTTTGAACCAGCGGATGTATCGGTACCTGTGACGGACCGAGCCGATTGCTGAAAAGGCAGGCCGATGGGTTGAGCATGATCTCCGCTGGCCTGGTGTTTATGTGAGGTGGTGGGGAAAGGTGAGCGGCTATGAGAAGCCAACGTGCTTGAAGAGCGTTCTCTGGAATATCCATTGCCATGATAATATCTTGTATTTTGATCGGGGGCAGCTGAAAACTGTTGAAGAGATTGAACTGAAGTTGCAGACTTGTTAAACAGTTGCCCGTTGATTGGGGTTGTGGAAACATTTGATGATGTTGGTTTTCGAAGGCCTAGAGCCGTATTGTTGGGAGACTTTGCTGGCTGGATAGGCGATGGTTTGAACACATCATCTACGTGAACCAGAATCTTCTGATTCTTGCGCTTCCGTTGGGGTAGCGACTGTGAGTTGATATATATGTTTCGAGCAGGCTGAGAGTTATCCTGTAGTTGGAGCCATTGCTGGACTGTTACATCGTTTTCGCGAAGTAGGTTGCGCTCGTCCTCTTCCTGTTCCCATGGGCTAGAATCAACCTGCTTCCATTGCTCATGGCCGCCGAGGATGATATCGTCAGAGCCATCGATATTCTGACACAGGTTCCCACCACTTGAACGCTGATCCGACATTGCGTCAATGGTAATCCCTGGTCAGGCCGAAGGCCTCTCCCAATAATGTTGTAGCGTTACTGAGAGGCGTTTTTAGTATCGCCCCGCTTCAAGATGAACGACGGGGATGGCTAGATAGGTATTAGACTTGATGAGCTGAAAATTAATAAAGAATGGTGGCGAAAGGTTGGAGAGATGTCTGAGGTTTTGGGTAAAACAAAAGGATAGGGAAAGGAGTTGCAAGGCGCAATGAACCAAAAGAAGAGGACAAGCAATTGATTTGTACATAGGTTGGTAACACATCGCAAAGGTATTTTTGTACCGAATAAGGCTGCAGAGGACTATGATGATTGGTAGTGGGAGGTTGAAAAAGGCAATCTTCCACTAAACTTCCTCATTTTCAACCCCCCAACGAGACGTGGTCTAGAAATTCAATACGTGTCAATTCATTTTTAATAAGACAACTTGAACTCAAAGTGCTATGAGAGACCGAGAGACAGTGCATTTTGAGCCAGCGAAGAAGAGGACGAGTTTTTGGAAGGGTAAAGTAGGGGAAGAAGCTGATATGAGAGGATGATGTGGTGGTTGCCCGTGGTTCGCCCGATTCCATAGGTGTCGACACATTGGGAAGGAGGGGCTCGCAACGCCTGCCCAGTCTGTGTATCTTAGTAGGTACGTACCCCCTATCTAACTCCTCACTGTGGAAGGAGACACCAAGAACGGTTCAAGATGAGTCAGATTGGGCGCCGATAAAAGAGAGCGTGTCGATATTTGTGTAGTTCTCATGTCACACTTGATTGTTACAACAATTGCCCAACAATTTGTGTTCTTAACCACTGGGGCGGTAGTGCATAAATAATCGAGGCAAAGACTCGGGGCCAATGGATTCTTTTAAAGTTGGAGCAACGGCAGCGGGCCGTTGACTGACAGTTAGGAACTCATCCTACAAAGTTACGTGAGATGACCTGCATTTCCATGGTTGAGTCTATTGGCTTCGGCACCGTTGCCCTCTATGGATCTCGGCAGGTTATCGTGGCTTACGCCCTTGTCCCTGGAACCAAGGGTATATCTATCAAATAGATGTAACATTGTTCGGTATTAAGGTGGCTACCTATGAGAGAAGGGGAAGTATGAGGACCACGGATGTATCACCTAATAAAACCAGCAACAATAAACACAAGAACAGTTCCTAAATAATGTAATGATATTGTTTTCTACAAAGCAAGGAAACTACTAGTGATGTCATGCATTTTCTATAGTTTAACTCTACGTTCCCAACCCATGATCCCGTTCAACCGTAACCGTAAACATTCCCATACCCGAACACCGAAATGCAAATCTTTTTAATATTTTAACCAACCCACTTGCGTGCATTCAAGAACAGCTGGAACCAAGGGCCGTATTGGCCCCATTCGGCCAACTGGCGTTCAGGCTTCCACGAGCCAACATCAGCCATGATGGTTCGCTCAGGGTGGGGCATCATGGCAACGACACGGCCATCCCTGCTCTTCACACCAGCAATACCCTGGGGGCTGCCGTTGGGGTTGAAGGGGTATTTCTCAGTAACGGAACCGTAGTTGTCGATGTATCGAAGGGGAATGAGACCCGAGTCGTTAATGGACGACAGGTCGCTACCGGAGAACTCGGCTCGGCCCTCACCGTGAGAAACGACGATGGGGAGTGAGGAGCCATTCAAGCCGTTGAAGAAGACCGAGTTCTCGGACTTGTCTTCAATGGTAACCATTGAGTATCGACCCTCGAATTGTGTGCTGGCGTTTTCAACTATGCCAAGTTAGCATCGGTTATTCGCCGCAAGTGAGATAAAGTAACATACCGAATGTTGGCCAGTGGTCGGCTCCAGGAATCAACTCCTTAACTACGAATTGTCAATATCACTCAGAACACAGTGGAACAATTTTGGGACTTACGTCGAGTCAGCATCTGGCAGCCGTTGCAAACACCGAACGAGAAGGTGTCGGGACGGTTGAAGAAAGCTTCAAACGTCTTGCGAGCACCATCGTGCATCAGGATGGACTGCGCCCAACCGTTACCGGCGCCAAGAACATCACTGCAAAAGTTAGTATCGTCTCGAGACCAAAAAACAAAATGGTCGAAGTCAACCCAAGATGGACAATTACTTACCCGTAGGAGAAGCCACCACAGGCAGCAAGACCTCGGAATCCCTCCAAGGAGAGACCGCCAAGGATGTCAGACATATGAACATCAACAGCGTCGAAACCAGCAGCTCGGAAGGCAAATGCCATCTCGGCGTAGCCGTTGACACCTTGCTCTCGGAGAATGGCAACTGCGAAAAATTAGCATTTAATCTTGTGTATGAGACGTTGGAAAACTTTACCTCTTGGCTTCTTGACCAGGCTCTTGAGGCTGATCATAGCAGGCACGCTGACATCAGCGGGATCAAACTTAAGCTTGTAGTGCAGACCAGGATCCTTATTGTCCTGAATAGTATCGAACTCAGAGTTGGCACAGTCGGGGTTGTCTCGCAGCTTCTGCATCTCGTAAGAAGTGCTGGTCCACCACTGTTGGATCTTGGCACGCTCCAGATCAACGATGGTCTTGGACTTGTACTTGACGAGAAGCGACTGCTTGCTGGTAGGACGAACGTAGCCGATAGTCTTGAGCATACCGTGAGGAGGACCACAAGTGGCGAAGCATCTCTTGAACTTAGTCTCATCACCTCGGCGGATTTGGAAAACGGCTCCCAATTCTTCATTGAAGAGAGCGTCGAGCACGTTGCCTTCCGATTCAACGAGAGTATCAAGTGAGATATCGGCGCCAACACGGCCAGCAAACATCATCTCGGCAACAGTAGTGAGCAAACCACCGTCGGATCGGTCGTGGTAGGCAAGAACGATGTTCTCCTGGTGAAGTTGCCACAAAGCATCGAAGTAGTCGCGAATGATTTGGACGTCCCGGACATCAGGAGACTCATCTCCAATCTGGCCAAGAGTCTGAGCAAGGGCAGAGCCACCCATAGCATGGAAGCCCTGGGCAAGATCAACAAAGATAAGCACAGACTCGCCAACCTCCTCAACACGGCGAAGCTGAGGTGTCCAGGTGCTGCGGACATCCTCGACCAAACTGAACGCGGAGATGACTAGCGATACAGGGGCAGTGACAGTGTGAGAATCGGAGGTCTCCTTATCCTTCCAGGAGGCCTTCATGGACAAAGAGTCCTTACCAACAGGGATGGAAACACCGAGCTGAGGGCAGAGGTCCATTCCAATGGCTTCGACAGCATCGTAAAGAGCGGCTCCCTCACCAGGATGGCCAACAGCCGCCATCCAGTTGGCAGAGAGCTTGACCCGCTTAAGATCACCATTCACAGGCCCAGGCTTGATATCAGCAGCGCCGAGGTTCATCAAACTCTCAACAACAGCCATACGAGCAGAGGCAGCAGCCGAGATGAGGGCCAGGTTAGGCTTCTCACCCATTGCCATAGCTTCACCACGTCGCTTCTTGTCATCAAGACTGAAGCTGGTAAGGGTGACGGCGACATCAGCAACTGGAGTCTGCCAAGGGCCAACGAGCTGATCTCGAACGGACAGACCGCCAACGGTACGGTCACCGATAGTAATGAGGAAGTTCTTTGATCCAACTGAAGGAAGGTTGAAAACAAGCTCGGTGGCTTTAGTGACCATCTCGCCGATGTCGGAGCTTCCACACTGCTCAGTGAGGCTCTTGACAGCATCAAAGGGGCGAAGGTTCTTCTGAACGCGCTGGACATCCTTGGAAATTCGTCGCCCAGGAGGGAAGAGAACATCCATGGGAAGGTTGATGGGATCGATTGGTGGTTGGACTGTAGGCTCGCGGTCGGTCAAGACAAGCTTGGAAACGCCACTCTCGTCCTTAGTAACAGCAGTTCCGACTACAGAGAAACCACATCGCTCTCGTCGACAGATACTGGTGAAGCGGTTGAGGCCATCTCTGTTAACAAGGAGAACGTATCGCTCCTGAGATTCATTGCACCAGATTTGCAGAGGAGACATGGAGTTGTCAGCGCTCTCGACTTGTCGAAGCTCAAACTTGCCGCCAAAACCGGCATCCTTGACAAGTTCAGGCAGAGCGTTGGACAAACCACCGGCACCGACGTCGTGGATGAAAGCAATGGGACTTTCGGGTCCAAGAGCAACGCAAGTGTTGATGACCATTTGAGCGCGACGTTCCATCTCAGGGTTGCCACGCTGGACACTGTCGAAGTCAAGATCCGCTGTGGCTTCGCTGCCGGCGTTTGATGAGGCAGCACCACCACCAAGACCGATCAGCATAGCAGGGCCACCGAGAACGATAACATGAGCACCCTCTTCAACGTGGCTCTCCTCCTTGAGGGCATGCTGAGGTCGAACGCTGCCGATACCACCAGCGATCATGATAGGCTTGTGGTATCCTCTGAAATCAGTGGCTTCGGATCCAGGCTCATTGGTAAGGAGTGTCCTGAAAGTACCAGTCAGTGCGGGGCGGCCGAACTCGTTGTTGAAGCGAGCGGATCCAATGGGGGCCTCCAACATGATATCGAGACTGGAAGCGTAGTGAGAGGGACGACCAATGTCAAGCTCCCAAGGCCTCTTGTGGCCAGGAATCAAGAGATCAGAAACCCAGAAACCAGCCAGTCCAGCTTTGGGGGAAGATCCTCGTCCGACAGCACCCTCGTCACGAATCTCACCACCGCTACCAGTTGCAGCACCTGGGAAGGGTGAAATGGCTGTTGGGTGGTTGTGGGTTTCAACCTTGATAAGAGGTTGAACAACCTCACGGGTAAGCTTCCAGCTTCCGGTGGAATAGTCCGGAGCCCAGTAATTACCCTCGTCACCAGACAGACTATGAGATGTAAGTAACTATTTTTACCCAGTCGAGCGCTGTTAACTGTGACATTGGACTTACACAGCCGCGTTGTCCGAGTAGGCACTGATGACGTATTCAGGGTTTGATTTGTGGGTGTTCTTGATCATGCCAAAGAGACTGTTATCTTGAGTGACACCGTCAATGGTCCACGAGGCATTAAAGACGTGATGTCTGCAATGCTCGGAGTTGACCTGCGCAAACATGAACAGCTCAACGTCGTTCTACTGAAATCAGTATTTGATTTTCAAAGTCGGACTTGTGACTCATACAGGAGATCGACCGAGCGCAGTGTACTGCTTGACCAGGTACTCCATGTTAGGCTGGTCAAGGCCAAGACCAGCCTGCTTGTTATGGTCCTGGAGGGCAGCCAGAGGGCCTCGTTCGTCGGAAAAGATATCAACCACGACAAGCGGGTTTCGGGTGCCATGAGCGAACATGGTGTCGAGAACGGGAGGCGAAAGGCTGAAGAATTCCGTCATGCGATCATGAAGGACGTCACGGAAGGCAAGGTCCTCCTCCCCCTTAAAGGAATCCTCAAATTCGATGTGGATGACTCGGCCTCGTTCGATGCGGTTGACGGTCTTGAGGTCACAGACCAGCGCAATGCTGGTGGCCTTGGAGCTCCATGGAGAAACATTTCGAGGGCTCACATAGATATCGATGGCCTTGTCGTTGCTGTCAGCGGAAGAAGCGGTCGCGGGCTGCTCAATGGCCTCGAGAATCTTCTTGATACTGCTGAGAACGGCAGCATCCTCGGTCTCGAGATCGAGGTAGTATTGCCAGGAGCCGGTAAGCTTGGCAACCTTGACAGGGCTCTGATCGTTGATACGCTGCACGAGCTTCTGAACTTCAGAAGCCGTGTAGCACGACTCGCCGACCAGGACGTGGTGCATTGTGAATGTAATTGCGAGTTCAAAGCAAAATACGCCTTGACGCTTCTACGTCAACGTCCTGTAGTGGGAAGAAAAAAAAATTGGCGGGGTTCCGATAAAGGCGGCAGGATGTCCGGGTGCGGGGCAACATTACTCCGCCATGAGTCAGTGTAAGTCCCCAGTCTCTTCTGCAATTTTGGTATCTACTTGTACTAGATATATGGATGTATGTTTACTTTGCGACCATCTATTTATGCCATGTTGAACTGCGGTCTCTCAGGTTATGCTCCTTCTAATTCCGTGTTGCATATACTTGGAGCTCATCCCAGCACTTACAGCAATGCACGTGCCATCACCATCATCATCGCGGGGCATTTTTAATGGCGGGGTCCGCGGGGCAATGCTTCTTTCCCAACACAAGAGGACGAGGAAATGGATCCTGGATAAAAAGGTCCACGGAATGCACCAACGTTGAACGTAAAAGTAGGACCGTTTTCGTACAATACCGAGACTTTATTGGCGTGTATACACTGATCGGTAGCTACCCTACGTATGCCCCAGCGCTGTGAAAACGCGTCAAGGGCGTTGACGATATTAAAGTAACTCATTCTAACCTCGGTGCGCATGATTTTCCCTTTTTAACGAGAACTTGATCAATAAAATGGGGTGTGATATCTCATTATTGATGAATATTTTTTTTTAATTCATCGTGGTGTGGCGTGGCAATATGGCTGGCCGTTTTAAAAAGGTGTGCAATCCCAATTAAGACAGAGCGTTATTAAAGGAAAGGTTGAGTTGTATTACTTGCAAGCAGAAACGAAGTTGTTTGTAGAAACAAGCTATAGAGTCAACTCAGATTGCTTCCTGTAACTTCGATCCCTCGACAGAATATGATGGTATAGCTTCAAATCCCTACATGTAATTTCCAAATCGAGCTGCAAAACAATGCATGGCTATGGCATTGTACATACAGCTTCCGGCTAACAGAAGGTTGCCAGGGGCTTATCCTCAAAACAGACGTCACGCACATAACTGTTTGTCCATGATATCCCGAAAAAACTGAGACATAGTTATTGCGGCATGTCTCGCGGCTAATTCAAGTGGCTGGGTAACGCTTTTGGCTTCGAGGGTCCAGGTGGGATGCATGGTCCACTACAATGGCATATAATCGGTTGCCAGAGAGTGTGTCTTAGATCGTGGGATGCGCGAGACATCATTGCTTGGAAGCGGTATGTCCCATATCCCTGGACAAGATGAAGGTTAACCAAAGGAATATTGGCCGTCTTAGTGAGCAATGTCTTACTGAATGATTTTGTCTCGACTACCTATCTATCTGCAGGTTCTGGCTACCCTGTACTCTGTAAGAATATAATAGTTCTATTTTACTTGTGTATTTAAATACATTCCAGCCTGTAATCTGTTTATAGGCTAATCAGTATTTTATTTATATACTCAGTACCTTCAGTCTTTACTGAAAGACAATGTAATGATGTTGCAATGACTGACTACCTTTGTTTTCATAGATGATGCTATGTTAAAAATTAACGGGTCGCCGATATGTTTAACAATTGAGATTATATGACTAAGCAAAACGGCGCAGTGGCAGAGTGGTCTAATGCGATAGACTAGAAATCTATTCTCTTCGGAGGCGTCTGTTCAAATCAGGCCTGCGTCGACTACATATCCTTTTGCATCTCGAGGGACTTTCTTTTTACTTCTTTGATTGAGCTCAGGGACATGTCTTGCTAGTTGGAAGCCAGGGTAGTCACCCCATTGAAGCATGGGATAATTCTTAGCGTCTTGGATGTAACTTTTTCACTTCTAATGTCGTTCATCTCAAAAAAGATAACCTAATATATATTGTTTTTATATAATTAATAAAGCTAGCAAATAAGCTATAGTCGTGGTTATCGATAGCAGAGCTATTTCAGAGAGCTTTAAAAAATCATCTTTAATATCTGTAGACTCAGTGTAACACGGACCTCGATGTCCAGCTTATACACACATTACTATTCTCGGTATCTCGTTAAAGTGGCAACAAGAGCAGAATGAACAAAGTCAAGATAGAGTTCCACTATAGAGCGGCTGGGCGGGTGCCAAGCGGGTGTACTGAAGCTTTCACTGAGGCGTCGAGTTCCCATGATATGATGGTCTACCCGATAGCCGACCCATAGCTCCTTGTTGGCAACAGTCAAAGCTCTTATAGTTCTTATCTAAGGTTTATATCAATGGAGATAGCTGAGCCGAGACTCATGAGTAAGTTACTTCCCAGACTACGACGAGATTAACTTTCACGCTGATCAAAACCACAAAGTGAATTGATTTTCTGGTTGAACAAAGTTTCCACAACGATATCACAGTTATTTAGCCATACTATTGGGTTAATTTGTAATAAGGCAGTTGCCACACGGCAAGAATGTAATTGTCAACGGGTAAGATTTGCTGATCAAATGAATACAATGGGTTTGATCGAACAAGATTCCTGGCTGAGACAAGGGCATGATCGAGATGTCGACCTAAACCGTTATGGTAAATGAGACAATCCTATGTGACTCAGTCATACAACAAGAGAGAAAGGATGCCAAAACGGATGTGATTTTTCAAAAGTGCACCGGATGTAAGCAGTTAACCTGGCGATCACGTTCCTTTGACCAACTTTCAGACCCTAGTGCTGGTACGGTCGAAATCTTGGACGTCATATATCAATGATCAACTCACCAAGTCAGGGGATCTGGTGATCGAGGATCATCAGCATAGACAAGAGTTTTGACGGGACCAACGTGCGCGACGTGAATCTGGTAAGGAATCCATCTGTTAACTCTTTGTGGCAAGTGTCGTGATATACTTTTCGGAGATGGTGCCTGGCTTATACTCTGACCAATCGATTGCTTCAACCATATTGACGAACTCATTTTTCATGACGATTTCTATCGAATGAGAACAAAAGATCAGGTCGGAAATAATGCAAATGACCGCAAATCGTTAGATCCAGGGGGCTTGGCATTCAGGCCCAAATGCAAACTCTAAGAGGCGAACTAACTTTCACAACGTGGAAGTGGTTGTGGTCCCGATCACGAATAAACGGACGCGGTGCCTGGACCGTAGAGGGGAGCGTTCCCCACGCGGCTGCACTAGGATGGACAATGTGTGGCGCGTGTGGCACTCGCAACTTAGCCGCTTTCACCCATGACAGGCACAATAACACCATGCAAGACATCCCCAGGTCCACGATCTATGCATAGTCTAGCTTGGGACCACTATCCCGATCGGTCCGTCGCGTTCCAGTCAAGTGCTCTAAATCGATTAGGCCAGGGATCTCTAAGACATGGCCCAATCACGACTCGGCGCATGCAGGTCCTATTCAGGGCGACATTCTTCGGATCTGTCTCCACACAAGAAAGCTAGAAGCGATCTTCACAAAACTCCCTGCGAGCAACATGACCCTCTAGTTCCATGACGACATTCCTGGCGTTTCTGGAGCGTTTTGGGAGTGCTATTAGGGAATGCGGGCATGTGGGCGAGAACAGCCTCTCGTGGAGACAGGCACCTGTAGACCATGGCAACTCTAATCGCGACGAAAACAGACAGGCCGGTGGGAGAATGAAGCCAAAAACGATATGGCCGTGCCAGCTAATGGTGTTGGTCTAAGGTTCTTATAAGTGATCATGGAGCCGCGGAGTTCATGTTGAAAGCCTCACACGGATTTCTTCCAACACCAAACTAACCTGCTAGTTACGTCTCTGTAGACAACTTACACCATGTGGTTGTCACGGGGGCTGTTAGCCTCAACACTCATTCTCGCCGTCAAGGCCCAAGATGGAATTGAAGACGCAGCCATGCGTATTGCAACTGGTTTCGCCGAGACACTCATTCAGCACGCAGTGAAAACACTGTCGGGAGACGCTGGAGGCGCTGGTGATACCGGCGATGCTGTAAATGCTGGAGATCAAGGAAATCAAGGGAACCAGGGCCAAGCATTCGATGCGACCATGATAGATGCAGCTACCGTAACACACACTGTCGGTGGCGAAGCTATAATCGAAACATACACACGTCCCGGGGGACAACTCTTCCCCGTTACACTCCTTCCACACCCAAGAATTACGATTGCACCAACAACCGACGACCCTTACGAGAGGATTATTCAAGCTTATACTGGTGGCGAAGACGCTACCACGAACCAAGAAATCACAATCGCTGAACCAACAGGAACCAAACCTGGCACAGTTATCGTCGACGTTCCTGGTTCGGCATACTCGTCTTTCTCATCGGGACAGGCTGGTGCATTGACTATTCCACCCTCAAACGAGCATCCCACAGCAACTATTATCTCAGCTTTGCCGAGTGGTGTTGGCATCACTGGCGAAGCCACAAGAACAATTCCTGCAGCAGGAGGCGCTTCTGCTACAGTTGTCATTCAAACACCATGGGAAGACGTACCACCAAGCACTCCTGGTGCTGGTGCTGGTATTGGAGACGGTGCGGGTGGCGCCGGTGGTAATGTTGGTGGTAGCACCTCTAATGTTTTGGTAATCCAGACATACACTGGAACAGAATACATCACACAGGCGAGAGTTACAACTATCGTTGGATCGGGAGGCGATCAAGGTACGGTTGTTGTTCAAGTTCCTCCAGGTAACCAGAACCCTGGAGGCGCCGTTACTATCCCTCCGAGTGGCGATAGCCACTTCACAACCATCGTTAGGCAATACACAGGAGATACACCCATATCTACTCCTGTTACCCGCCTTGTTCCCACCTCTGGAACTCAAGACGGAACCATCATCATTGAGACACCCGGTCCTTCGAGCCCAACCGGTAGCAGTGGTAATCAAGGTGGCGATTCGCCCGAAAACCAACCACAGGTTATCCCTCCAAGCGGCGATAGCCCCTACTCTACTATCTTGAGACCTCATGCCGGCTCTGGTGAAATTACTGAGCCCGTCACCTACACTATTCCACCAAGTGGAACGAACCCCGGAACAGTTATCATCGAAACACCAGCGGTTCGCGCCGGTCAATCAGTCATTACTCTTCCATCAGACCCTGGCAGTGGTTATATCACGATTGTCAGGCAACCTACCGGTACTGGTGTGATCACAGCCGCCACGACCATTACGGTGCCGCCCAGTAATGGCCAGCCAGGAACTATCATCATTGAGACCCCTGCCCCTCAACCTGGAGGTGGTGAGATCACGATTCCTGCAGGCGCAGATGGTTCATTCATCACCATCATTCGCGGTCCGACCGGAACAAACGCTGTCAACACGCCTACTACAATCACTGTTAGTGGAGCACCAGGTCAACCAGGAACAGTAATTATCGAGACTCCTGTTGGGTCTGGTGGCCAAACCACCCGAGCGCCTGATGATCCGTTTACTATTCCTCCTGGACCTGGAGGACAGTATGTTACCATCTTTCGACCACACAGTGGTGACCCCATCACTGTGCCTATCACACTTACGCAGCCAGGCCAGAATGGCCAGCCAGGAACTGTCATCATCGAGACGCCTGTTCCGACAACTCCTGCTCCTGGTAGTGGACCAATCACGATCCCTGCTGGCGATGGCGGCTCTTACGTGACTGTCTATAGACCTCACTCGGGCAGCCCTATTAGCCAGCCTGTCACGATCACCATCCAACCTAGCGGAGGTCAGCCTGGCACTATCATTGTTGAAACGCCTTTTAATACCCCCAAGGGTCAAAATGCAGTAACTTCAAACGAGCCAGGTGGTCAACAGATCACCATTCCCCCGAGCAAGAACAATCCTTACGTGACAATCTACCGACCTCACACCGGAGACCCTATTACTGTGCCTATCACCATCACTCAATCTCCTTCCAACGGTCAACCTGGAACCATTATTATTGAGACTCCAGCGTCTGAACCTCAGACCGTCACTGAAGTTGAGACAGAGCCAGGAGCGACAGTAACTGTTCAGCCAACCACCCCTGGTGGATACATAACTGTCTACCGCCCACACACTGGTGACCCGATTTCAGAGCCTATTACAGTTACCACTATCAGCGGCTCCAACGGTCAACCAGGAACTGTTATTATTGAAACACAAGGCCCGTTCACTATTACAGCCACTGAAAGTGGCGGCACTGCAACTATCTACACACCTGGAACGGGTGTTAGTACTACTATCACCAAGACGGTTGTTTTGACTGCTTCGGGCAGCCAGTCAACCACTGCAGTTATCATCGAAACTCCCCCAGTGAAAGTCCAGCCCACTCAGTCCCAAGTTACAGGCTCTGATGGATTCGTCACAGTTACTGAGCAGTATTCTGGTACTCGTGTGATCACAGCCATTTTTACGACCACAGTAATTGCATCTGGAACAGGACCTGGAACCGTCTTCATCGAGACTCCTCCACCAATCAAGTTTAACCCTACGACGAGTGTTCCAGAATCAACCGTTACTGGAAATGATAACTATGTCACGGTATACAAGCCTTACCCTGGCCCTGGTATCATAACTGCCCCCATCACTGTCACCGAGGCTACTCCTTCCGGTGGACAGCCTGGCACTGTTGTTATTCAGACTCCCGTTTCTCAGAACCCTACTACATCCCTGCCCGAGCCTAGTACGACACAAGGAACTGATGGATATGTTACTGTCTATCTTCCATTCCCTGGTCCCGGTGTGATCTCTCAGTCCTACACAAGAACCCAGGCTCCTTCAGGTGGCAACCCTGGAACGGTCTTTATCACAACCCCCGCGCCTCAGCCTGCAACTACTACTTCTTTGCCTGAGCCGAGCACTACAACTGGGCCAGATGGTTATGTTACCGTCTTTCTTCCTTTCCCTGGTCCAGGTGTCATCACGCAGTCCTACACACGAACACAGGCACCCTCTGGTGGAAATCCTGGAACCGTGTTTATTACGACTCCAGCGCCTCTTCCCCAGACCACTGCCCAGGAGAACCTGCCAAGTACCACGTCAGGTGTAGATGGTTATGTAACAGTTTTCATCCCTTACCCGGGACCGGGCCAGATTACTGCGCCTATCACCAGCACCCAGCCACCCGCAAATGGCCAGCCTGGTACTGTCTTCATCACCACTCCCGTACCTGTGTTTTCCACTCCCAAGCAAGCGAATGGATTGACAAGTACTTCAACAGGTACAGATGGCTATGTGACAGTATTTGTCCCGTATCCTGGCCCAGGTACAATTACTGCCCCCATCACTAGTACTCAAGCTCCGGCAAATGGCCAGCCCGGTACTGTATTTATCACCACACCCGAGCCTGTGCTTTCTACTCCAAAGCAAGCAAATGGATTGACCAGTACTTCAACCGGCACAGATGGTTATGTAACTGTCTACGTTCCTTACCCAGGACCTGGGTCTATCACCGCAGATATTACTAGCACTCAACCACCTGCAAACGGTCAGCCTGGAACCGTTTACATTACAACTCCTGCACCTCCGTTCTCCACGCCCAAGCAAGCGAACGGACTGACCAGTACTACGTCTGGAACAGACGGTTATGTGACTGTTTTCGTTCCTTACCCAGGCCCTGGGTCTATTACTGCGGATATCACTAGTACTCAGCCACCTGCAAATGGACAGCCAGGAACTGTTTACATCACAACTCCTGCACCTATTAGTACTGCGGATCAGAATACCCCAAGCACATCTGCCGTAGATGATGGTTACGTGACTGTATTCCTTCCTTTCCCAGGTCCAGGAACTATTACTGCTCCTATTACCAGTACTCAACCTCCTTCTGGCGGTAACCCTGGAACTGTTTTCATCACAACACCTGCACCAGTGACGTCTCAGCAGGGCGTTACCAGCACTGCACAGGGTGATGGATATGTCACAGTTTTCTTGCCATACACGGGCACTGGCGTTATCACTGCACCTATCACTAGCACTCAAACTCCTTCTGGTGGTAACCCAGGTACCGTATTCATTACGACACCAGCTTCCGGATCGGAGACTCAGTCGCAGACCCCGACACTGACTACGGATAACTACATTACTATCTATACGCCTTTCCCTGGACCTGGTGTAATTACATCGCCTATCACCATTACCAAGCCCCCAGCTGATGGGCAACCTGGAACGGTCATTATCCAGACCCCGGCTCCAATCAGCTCTAACGCTGATTCCTACGTGACGGTCTACAGACCTTACCCAGGTCCTGGCACTATCACGGCGCCAATAACCTTGACTCAAGCTCCTGCTAATGGTCAACCTGGTACTGTATTCATCGAGACGCAGCCCACCAATGAGCCCACTTCTTCGCCTACAAGTGGTGATTCAGCTTCTCCAATCACTATTCCACCTGCGCCAACTGGGTCATATGTTACTATTTACAGGCCGTACCCTGGCCCTGGGCAAATATCGTCTGCTGTTACCTACACTCAAGCTCCTGTTTCTGGACAGCCCGGTACCGTCATCATCGAGACTCCCAACTCGGACGCACCTACTGCTACTCAGACAGGACCAGTTACAGTTCCTACTGGTAACAACAATCCGTATGTCACGGTATATAGACCATACCCTGGCCCTGGTAATATTGATCAACCCATCACCATCACCTCTGTCACTGCCTCCGGTGATCAGCCAGGAACCATCGTTATCGAGACACCTACTATTGATGTCAACACGAAGTTTGCACCATCGCCCACAACATCGCCTCCAGTCACCATCCCAGCTGATGAAAACAATTATGTTACTGTCTACAGGCCACACACTGGGTCTCCAATTACAGCACCTATTACTGTCACTACTATTGCACCTACGGGAGGACAGCCGGGTACTGTGATTATTGAGACTCCAGGACCTGAGTCCCAGCCTTCAAGCACAGATAACCCACCAGTGACCATTCCTCAAGGTCAAGATGGATATGTCACAGTCTATCAACCCTATCCTGGACCGGGTACTATCACCGAGCCTGTTACTGTATCTACTATTGCGCCCACCAACGGCCAACCAGGCACAGTAGTCATCCAAACTCCTGCGCCTGTAGCTTCGACTTCACCCACTAGTGAGGAGACCTCCAGCGCTTCTGCCGTCACTATTCCTGCCGACAATGGTGGCTACGTGACCGTTTACAGACCATTCCCTGGGCCTGGAACTATCACTGCGCCCCGCACTGTTGGAACAGTCGCTCCAACTTCAGGTCGGCCTGGTACAGTCATTATTGAGACGCCTGCTCCCCAAGCTACCAACGATGAGAGCAGCTCGGCACCAGCTGTAAGTTCGACTAAAGGCAATGATGGTTACGTCACAGTTTTCCAGCCTTACACGGGTACCGGCGTTATCGGGGGACCTATCACTGTCTCTACTATTCCGCCGTCCAATGGGCAACCTGGAACCTACATCGTCGAGACACCTATTGCACAGAATGCTGGTTCAACAACTGCGTCGGGCGACAATGCACCTGTCACTATCCCACCCAGCCCTGAGAACACCTACTTGACGATCTACAGACCCCACACAGGTGCTAATCTCATTACCGCCCCAGTCACAGTGACCACCATTCAGGGTGAAAATGGACAACCTGGAACAATCATTATCGAAACTCCTGTTTCTCAAGATCCCACATCGACGGACGATAGTCGCGGAGCACCTGTCACTATCGCCCCTGGTCCTGAGAATTCTTACGTCACAGTCTATCGACCTCACACTGGCACAGACTCTATCACAGCCCCAGTGACTGTGACAACTATTGAAGGTGTCAATGGTCAGCCCGGAACTATCATCATAGAGACTCCCGAGGCAGCATCTCAGACTCCAGTATCGACTGGTGATGGTACAGGAGCTACTTCAACTGTTCCACCTGGTCCTGGTAGCTCATATGTGACTGTCTACAGACCTTACACCGGGACTGAGACAATCACGGCACCTATTACTAGTACTATTG
>NC_026477.1:6467637-6483364 GCF_000240135.3 Fusarium graminearum PH-1
ACTAGCACAATCCAAGGAACGAATGGTCCGCCGGGCACAGTCATCATTGAGACTCTCACGACCGCAGGCTCAGATGCCAATGCTCCTAGCACTGCTCCTTCTGGACCCAATAGCTTATACATAACAGTATATAGACCGTATACAGGAACCGAGTCGATCACAGCACCTATCACTAGCACAATCCAGGGAACAAATGGCCAACCTGGCACCGTTATCATCGAGACTCTCACGACCGCAGGCTCAGATGCCAATGCTCCCAGTACCGCCCCAGCCGGTCCCGGCAGTACATATATCACAGTGTACGAGCCCTATCCTGGACCAGGCAAGATTGACCAGCCCATCACAGTCACGACTGTTGAGCCTTCGAACGGCAACCCTGGCACTGTTGTTATTCAGACCCCAGGTATCGAGACTGGCGGAAAGGTTGTCGTTCCTCCAGTCACGGTTGACCCCTCACCAGGTGAACAGTACACTACAATTTACAGACCTCACACTGGCACCGATGTTATCACTGCGCCTGTAACAATTACCACCATTGCACCAGCGGGTGGCCAGCCAGGAACAGTCATCATCGAAACTCCAGAGCCGGAGACAGCCGGTCCCAACCCGACAGTTACCCTAACCCCTGGACCTAATGAGTCTTACGTGACTGTCTTCCAACCTCACACCGGAACTGATGTGATTACTGGTCCCGTTGTCATTACCACTATCGCCCCTGCCAATGGTCAACCTGGCACTGTCATCATTGAAACCCCAGTCGCGCCCGAGTCTACATCTGCTCCTGTTCCTGCAGACTCCGCCACAAGTGCCCCTCAAGCCACTCCCACTTATGTTACGGTTTATCGTCCTCACACCGGACCAGAGAGGATTACAGCCCCAGTCACAATCACCATGATCAACCCGAGTGGTGACCAGCCTGGAACTGTCATAATTGAGACTCCCGACCAGGACTTGCCTCCTGTGACAACCTCTGCTGGCCCTGCTGCTTCTTATATTACGGTCTATCAACCTCACACTGGAACAGACAGGATCACCGCTCCTGTCACTATCACGACCATTGAACCTACAAACGGCCAACCTGGCACAGTGATTATTGAGACTCCAGGACAGCAAGCGCCTCCTGTGACATCTACCCCTGCCCCCACTTCGTACGTAACCATTTCTAGGCTTTACACTGGAACAGACCAGATCACAGAACCAATCACAACGACTGTTCCTCCTCAGGGAGATCAGCCTGGTACAGTTATCGTCGAGACTCCCGGGCAGAAGACTCTCGAGACTTCTGCCTCTTCTACATCATCCTATGTGACGATTACGAGGCCTTACACTGGTATCGACCAGATCACGGCCCCCATCGTTACTACTGTACCCCCTGAAGGTGGTCAACCCGGCACAGTCATTTATGAGACTCAAGCTCCTTTCGTCACCGTCTTCCGACCGTATACTGGAACGGATCAGATTACTGGACCCGTGACTGTCTCAACCATTGCTCCAAATGGAGGCCAACCGGGCACAATCATCGTCGAGACACCTGGAGCTGGCCCTGCCGTTACTACAACGCCTCCAGCTCCATCATACGTCACTGTCACCAATCTTTACACCGGAACGGAGATGCTTACTGGGCCTACCACTGTGACCACCTTCCCTCCTCAAGGCGATCAGCCTGGTACAGTCATTGTTGAGACCCAGGACTCTTATGTGACTATTTCGACCCTGTATACTGGTGCCAGTACAATCACTGGTCCGGTTCCTCTTACTACAATTCCTCCTCAGGGCAACCAGCCCGGAACTGTCGTGATTGGAACTCTTGGATCATATGTTACGATCACCACTCAGTACACTGGTGCGGATCCGATTTCTGGACCAAGGACTGTCACCACCATTCCTCCTCAAGGAGACCAGCCAGGTACTGTGGTTGTCGAGACACCTCAGTCTTACATCACTACCACTGTTCCATACACTGGTGTTGATCAAATAACTGCACCTATCACAGCTACCACTATCCCTCCATCGGGAGGCCAGCCAGGAACAGTGGTTGTCCAAACGCAGGCTCCGTTTGCTACGGTCTATCGCCCTCACACTGGACCTGACAGAATCACGGCCCCAGTGACTGTTTCAACCATTGCTCCTAATGGTGATCAGCCTGGTACTATCATAGTCGAGACTCCTGGATCGGAGCCTCCTGTCACGACAACACCTCCTGCTCCTTCTTACAACACCGTCTATGAGGAATACACTGGCACTGACGACATGACTGAAGCTAGTGCGAGGACCACTATTCAGCCTCAAGGCGATCAGCCAGGTACAATTATCTTTGACACCCCTGGAGTTCGTGTTATTTCCACCAGTGCTGCACAGCCTTCTTATGTTACTGTTTATCGACCTCACACTGGCCCAGACAGAATCACACAGCCTGTCACAGTCACGACTATCGCCCCTCAAGGTGATCAACCAGGAACTGTTGTAATTGAGACGCCTGGATCTGAGCCTGCAGTTACATCAACACCGGCTCCTCAACCCTCTTACATCACTGTCTATCAACCCCACACTGGTCCGGATAGAATCACAGAGCCTGTTACAGTCACAACTATCGCCCCTCAGGGCGATCAGCCAGGAACTGTTGTAATTGAGACGCCTGGGTCTGAGCCTGCCATTACATCGACACCTGCTCTTCAACCCACATACGTCACAGTCTATCAGCCTCATACTGGTCCTGATAGAATCACTGAACCTATCACAGTCATAACTGTTGCTCCCCAGGGCGATCAGCCCGGCACTGTTATCATCGAGACACCTGGGTCGGAACCTGCTATAACGACAGGTCCTGCCGCTCAGCCTTCCTATGTCACAGTCTATCAGCCTCACACTGGTCCTAATAGAATCACTGAACCTATCACAGTCATAACTGTTGCTCCCCAGGGCGATCAGCCCGGCACTGTTATCATTGAGACCCCAGGTTCAGAGCCACCTATCACCTCTGGGCCTTCTGCAGAGCCTTCTTACATTACGATCTATCAACCCCATACTGGACCTGATCAAATCACGGCTCCGATTACAGTCACAACGATTGAGCCTCAAGGAACTCAGCCTGGAACCGTGATCATTGAGACTCCTGTGTCTGCACCAGCTGTCACCACAGGACCACCATCGCCAGCCCCCGAGCCCTCGTATGTCACAGTATATCGACCTCACACAGGAGCAGACCAAATCACAGCCCCTGTTATGATAACAACAATCGAGCCCCAAGGTGGCCAACCCGGCACTGTCATCATCGAAACTCCTGGTTCTCAACCACCTGTTACCTCGAGTCCGGCTGCAGATCCTTCCTATGTTACCGTATTCAGACCTCACACAGGCGCGGATCAAATTACAGCCCCTGTTATGATAACAACAATCGAGCCCCAAGGTGGCCAACCCGGCACTGTCATCATCGAAACTCCTGGTTCTCAACCACCTGTTACCTCGAGTCCGGCTGCAGATCCTTCCTATGTTACCGTATTCAGACCTCACACAGGCGCGGATCAAATTACAGCCCCTGTTACGATAACAACAATCGAGCCTCAAGGTGGCCAACCTGGTACCGTAATTATTGAGACCCCTGGCTCTGAACCAGCTATTACCTCGAGCCCAGCTGCAGAGCCTTCTTATATTACTGTATTCAGACCTCACACGGGTGTTGATATCAATACTGCTCTAGTAACCATTACCACAATTGAACCTCAGGGTGGCCAACCTGGTACTGTGATTATCGAGACCCCTGGGTCTCAACCACCTGCCACTTCGAGCCCATCCGCAGAGCCCTCTTATGTTACTGTATTCAGACCTCACACGGGTATTGATACCATTACTGCTCCAGTTACGATCACGACTATCGAGCCACAAGGGGACAAGCCCGGTACTGTGATTGTTGAAACCCCAGGATCAGGTGAGCCTGTTACTTCGGCTCCTGGTCTCTACACAACTATCTACGAGCTTCATACTGGTACCGGTGAATTTACTGGTGAGGTCACCCGAACTATCGCCTCTCCTGAGGGCGACCGACCTGGCACTGTTGTTATTGAAACGTCAGGACCTGCGCCTACTGCAGCTCCTGGTCGCTACACCACTATCTACGAACCCCACACAGGTACTGGCGAGTTCACAGGCGAAGTCACTCGAACTATCGCCTCTCCGGAAGGAGACCAACCTGGCACTGTCGTCATTGAAACATCTTCAGGACCTGGCTCGGCTTCTGACCGTTATACTACTGTTTACGAGCCTCACACTGGTACCGGGGAATTCACTGGCGAGGTCACACGAACCATCGCGTCTCCCCAGGGCGATCAACCTGGAACTGTTGTCATCGAAACACCAAGATCAGGAGCTTCTGCACCCGAAACCTATACCACTGTCTACGAGCCTCACATAGGTCCTGGTCCGTTTACTGGAAAAGTTACTCGAACCGTTGCGACTCCTCATGATGGCCAACCTGGCACTGTTGTGATTGAAACATCAGCGGGACCCGGTTCTGATATCGATCGTTACACCACTATCTATGAGCCTCATACAGGTACTGGCGAGGTTACAGGCGAAGTCACACGAACTATTGCCTCTCCTCATGATGGCCAGCCTGGCACCGTCGTTATCGAAACCCCTGGACCACAAACAGCAAACAAGGGAGCGAACCCTCCTATGACTATTCCTGCCGGAGATGATAGCTATGTGACTGTTTTCAGACCTTATACAGGAACGCCTCAGATCACAGCACCCACAACGGTCACTACCATTGCCCCAACCAATGGCCAACCTGGTACTGTTATCATTGAGACTCCAGTACCGGAAACTAGTACCAGCAGCGATATGGGCAATCCTCCCGTAACTCTATCTGCCGGAGACGACAAATACGTCACAGTTTTCAGACCTCACACTGGTACTGATGTGATAACTGCCCCAGTGACAGTCACTACAATCAGTCCTTCTGGTGGGCAGCCCGGTACAGTTATCATTGAGACTCCCGAGCCGGTCAAGGAAGCTGCAACCAATACGTCTGGCCCTGAAGATGTGTTTGTGACTATCTACAGGCCGTACACTGGCACGGAACAGATCACGGCTCCGGTAACTATCACGACAATTGCTCCAGTTTCTGGAACAGGCACCGTGATCATTGAGACTCTTGCACCGCAAACTGCCAGCACTGTGTACGTAACGATTTACAGACCGTACACTGGTACAGCAAGAATCACGGAACCTACCACAGTCACAACCATTGCCCCAGTGTCTGGTACTGGAACGGTTATCGTTGAGACTCCCACCCCAGAATCTACAGTCAACAGCGAGCCAGCCACCTCCGCTGCAATCACTATTCCATCTAATGATGAGAGTCGCAATGTGACCATAATCAGACCTTACCCTGGTCCAGGATCGGTCACAGCTCCCGTCACCAGATATGAGGCCCCTGCCGCTTCAGGCGAGCCTGGAACTATCATCATCGAAACTCCTGTCGAACAGTCGACTACAGAAGCTCAGCCTCAGAGCCAGCCAACATCTGCTCCCGCAGTGACAATTCCTCCAAGTGATGGAAGTTCAAACATCACTGTTGTCCGCGAGTACCCTGGTCCAGGTATCATTACTGCACCTGTCACGTCTTACGAGCCACCAAAGACGCCGGGGCAGCCTGGAACTGTTATCATCGAGACTCCAGCTCCAGCTCCCAATACCATGTCAGGCCCCGTGGAAACGATGTCAGGTCTAGCCGATACTGCGTCGTCAGGCCCAGCTGGTACCAATGTCACTTCCTACACTTTGGCACCACCAGGCGTGAAGACTCCTATAACCAGCTACGCTCCACCACAAACACCGGGGCAGACTGGAACTGTTTTCATCCAGACAGTTGCTTCTGAACCTGGAATGAGTGTTGACAACGAGAGGAATGTGACTATCATGACTGATGGCCCAGAGTCTCTTACGGAGCCTTATACCAGGTACCAACCTCCTGGATCTGCTGGAGATCCAGGAACTGTCATTATCAAAACTCCACCTGTACGATCTCCTGAGACAACTTCAGACTCAGCAGTCACCATTCCTGCCCATTCGGGTAGCCCTAATGTTACCGTGATCAGAGGTGGCCCAGGAAAGGAGGCTACTACCATCTACGTCCCGCCAACTGGTACTGAGCCAGGCACAATTATCATAGAGACACCCACTGATGCAGCCGCCACTCAAGAGGACAAGACATCTGCGGATCAGATGACCAGCGAGACACCAGCTGTGACCCTCCCTCCTAGCTCCAACAGCCCTAACGTCACTGTCATTCGACCTTATCCTGGACCTGATTCAATTACAGAGCCTGTGACAAGATATGTTCCTCCCACCGCTTCTGGGGAGCCTGGGACTATTATCATTGAGACACAATCCTCGGACAGTTCGGCCCCAACATCGGCCAACCCCGAGATCACTTTGCCTCCGAGTTCTCAAAGTCCCAACGTCACAGTGATCAGGCCTTATCCTGGACCTGGTTCAATCACTGAGCCGGTCACTAGATACGTCCCTCCTACTGCATCTGGCGAGCCCGGGACCATCATCATTGAGACACAGACAACTGAAACGTCTACTGAGCTTTCGGAGACTTCTTCTAAGACCCAAGCAACGAGCAGTCCTTCGGGAATCACCATTCCAGCCCACTCTGGAAGTCCCAACGTCACTGTCTTCAGGCCATACACTGGCCCCGGTACGATTGAGACTCCTGTCACAAGCTACATCGAGCCTGCCAATTCTGGGGAACCAGGTACTGTTGTTATCGAGACACCAGTTTCCCGCTCGGAAAGTTCTCCTCAATCAGAAGCGACGTTTACCTCTGGTCCCGTCTCAAACCCGGCAGTGCTTACCACTGACGGCAACACGACTCCTTTCTCGTCGGCGTCCAGCAACCCTGATGCCCTTACGATCATACCCAGCGATACGCGTGAAGATGTGACTGTTATCGAGCCAAACACCAAGTTTGCGGGTGCCACTGAGAACGTCACCCAGATTATACCACCCTCAGGAACAGCTCCTGGAACGAAGATCATCTACACGCCCCTGAACACCCCTGGCCAGTCTTCTATGGGCGCCGCAGACACGGATTCTTATGTCACGATCAGTGCGACAGTCACTATTCCGGGAGATCCCTCCACTCGAACTGGTGTAGATTCCAACGCTGGAAGTGATGCTGGTACCACAGGTGCCGAGACCAATGTCATCATCATCCCACCTAGTGGTACCGAGCCTGGAACTGTCGTTTCTCAGACCAGTGTTTATCTGGACCAGACTTTGGCTCAGCACGGAAATGTCACCATCACTAGAGCAGCACCCGCTGGTGTCACCACTCCTTTCACCACCTATTCACCCCCTGCGCAATCGAGTGATATGGGAACAATCATCGTTGAGATTCCTGACTACAACGTCACAACTACCAGAGCCGGCCCTGCTGGAGTCACAACTACTTTGACAACCTACTCGCCCCCTGCTTCTCCTGGTGGACCAGGAATGGTTATTATCGAGACTCCTGACTATAACGTCACGGTCACACGTCAAGCACCAGCATCAGTTACGAGCGTTCGAACAACTTATGCCCCTCCAGGTACCCTAGGTGATCCTGGTACCGTCATTGTTGAGACACCTAACAATGACTACAATGTTACAATCACCCGTGGAGCATCTATTACGGCACCTTTCACTACATACTCGCCTCCTGGTTCTTCAGGTGATCCTGGTACAGTTATCGTCGAAACTCCTGACTATAATATTACTGTCACAACACAGGCCCCGAGTTCTATCACGAGTGTTCGCACCAAATATGTCCCTCCTGGCTCCGCTGGAGATCCGGGTACTGTGGTCGTTGAAACACCTAACAATGATTACAATGTCACAGTCACCAGAGCTGCCCCTGCCTCTGTCACCAAGATGTATACGACATACGCTCCCCCAGGTGCCCCAGGCGATCCAGGTACTGTATTTGTCGAGACGCCCAACTACAACGTTACCGTTACTCGGGGTGCCTCAATTACAGCGCCTTACACAACATACTCGCCGCCTGCTACACCCGGCGATCCAGGCACTGTTATTGTTGAAACGCCCGACTACAATGTTACAGTCACGACGGAAGCACCAAGAACCGTCACCACCTTGCGTTCAACCTATGTTCCACCTGGAAAGTATGGAGACCCTGGCACTGTTATTATTGAGACACCGATTGGTCCTTACAATGTAACCACCACTCGTGGTGCCTCAATCACAGCACCGTTCACAACCTACTCTCCCCCAGGCTCTCCAGGCGATCCAGGAACCATAATTGTAGAGACGCCTGATTACAACGTCACAATTACACGACAAGGACCCAAGACAGCAACTGCCGTATTCTCAACTTACTCGTCACCTGGAACGCCTGGCGATCCGGGTACAGTTATTGTTGAGACTCCCGCCGCTGCCTACAATGTCACCACCACTCGAGGGGCTTCGACAATCACGACACCTTTCACAACATACTTGAGCCCGAGTGAAGCTGGAGACCCTGGCACTGTTCTTATTGAAACGCCTGATTACAATGTCACAATCACAAGACAGGCCCACAAGTCAGTAACATCTTTGGTTTCTATCTATTCGCCACCGGGAAGTCCTGGCGATCCTGGCACCGTTATTATTGAGACACCAATGGGTCCATACAACATCACAACGACTCGAGGTGCTTCGTCAGTGACAGCCTCAATTACAACATACATGCCGCCGGGACAGCCTGGAGATCCCGGAACCGTGTTGGTTGAGACCCCAGAGTACAACGTCACAATCACTAACGAGGCTACTGACTCTGCTTCGGATACTATTACGAGATATAACCCGCCAGCCTCCCCAGGTGACCCAGGAACCGTCGCGATCATCATGCCTAACCAAAAGGCTGCATCAACTTCGCCAGATCCATCTCTCACCGACGCGCCTGGTCAGAATGTCACCGTCTATCGACCTGGTCCAAGGACGCTTACTGGACCCGTTACCTCGTACATTCCCCCTTCGAGCCGCGGAGATAATGGCACGGTAATTATAGAGACTCCTGGCCCGGCCACTCCTTTCAATATCACGACAACCCAGACAGTTGACACCATTACTGCCATCTACACAACTTACATGCCAGCCGGTGCCCAAGACGATCCAGGAACCATACTCGTTGAGGTTCCTCCCTCACGCAATGTGACAATCACCAAGGACGATGCCACTATCACAGCACCATACACAACTTACTCGCCGCCAGGCACTGCTGGTGATCCGGGTACAGTTATCATTGGTATGCCTGCCGATCGCAATGTGTCTATCACATCTATCGTCAACAGTCGAACTGCTCCTTACACAACATACATGCCACCAGGTAACCGTGGGGATCCCGGCACTGTTCTTGTTGAACTGCCTCCTGATTCAAATGTCACGACAACCAAGACAGTCAGCGACCGAACTGCTGTCTACACCACCTACTCGGGACCTGCGAACAGAGGTGACCCTGGTACTGTTATCATCGAGGTGCCTCCTGGGCGTAATGTGACAGTCACAGAAGTTGCTAGCACTATTACCTCTCCTTACACAAGTTATTCCTCGCCTGCTAACCAAGGAGATCCGGGTACGGTTTTCATCGGCATGCCCCCTGATTCTAATGTGACAATCACAACCGAAGTCTCAACCCGAACTACCCCTTACACAACGTACTCGTCGCCAGCTAGACAGGGCGACCCTGGCACCGTCATCGTGGAGTTACCGCCCGACAGGAATACCACGATCACGAAAGAGATGGCTAGTCGCACTCAGCCGTTTACTACTTACATGTCACCAGCTACCAAGGGTGACCCGGGTACTGTCATCGTGGAGATGCCACCGGACAGAAATGTGACTATTACAACAGAAATCCCAACCCGCACTAAGCCATATACTACATTTGCAACACCTGCAAACAAGGGTGACCCAGGCACTGTTATCGTGGAGATGCCGCCGGATAGAAATGTTACTATCACGACAGAGGTTACCAGCCTGACTGCTCCTTATACCAGTTACGCTTCGCCTGGAAGTGAAGGCGACCCGGGTACTGTTATCATTGGTACGCCACCGGACAGAAATGTCACTATCACAACTGAAGTGCCTACTCGCACTGCCCCCTACACGACATATTCTGCCCCTGGCGCGAGAGGAGATCCAGGCACTGTTATCATTGAACTGCCCCCTGATCGGAACGTCACTATCACCTCCGAGGTTACTGGTCGTACCGCTCCTTATACTACTTTTGCACCACCCGCCACTAAAGGCTACCCAGGCACGGTTATTGTCGAATTACCTCCTGACCGTAATGTCACCACTACGGAAGAGGTGCCTACATTGACCCAGGCTTATACTACTTATTCGCCTCCAGGAAGCCTCGGCGACCCAGGCACTGTAATTGTGCGACTTCCACCTGACAGGAATGTCACTAGAACGACTGTGGTTGATACAATTACGGCGGCTTCTACTGTCTATTCTGCACCAGCCAATAGGGGTGATCCAGGCACCATTTTCATCGAGGTGCCCCCAGCCAGGAACGTTACCACGACTGAAGTCGTTAATAGCATCACTCGGGCCACTACCACCTATGTGCCGCCTGCACAACAAGGCGATCCTGGTACTGTCATTGTCCAAGAACCCCCTGAGACGAACACGACTATTGTCGAAGTCGTTTCTACAATCACTCGTCCAGCTACCAGGTACATGACGCCTGGTACCAAGGGTGATCCGGGCACTGTCTATATCGACGTACCACCGAACCACAACGTTACGATTACCACAACAGTCAGCACAATCACTCGCCCAACCACAACGTTTGCCCCCGGTGCCACGGAAGGGGATGCTGGCACAGTTCTCGTTGAGATGCCCCCAGAGTATAATGTCACATCAACACAGACTGTGCAGACCATCAGTAGGCCACTTACTCGTTACTCATCTCCCGCTGAGGTCGGCGACCCTGGCACCGTCTATCTCGATATGCCACCAGAGTATAACGTCACTGTCACCACAACAATCTACAGCATCACGCGCCAAAGCACAACATTTGCCGCGGGTGCGACGCAAGGAGACCCAGGCACAGTTATTGTTGAAATGCCCCCAGAGTACAACGTCACCACAACCCAGACTGTGCAGACTATCAGTAGGCCAGTCACCCGTTACTCCAAGCCAGGTGAGGTTGGGGACCCAGGCACGATCTACGTCGATCTCCCGCCGGAGTACAATGTCACTGTCACAACGACGGTCCCAACGATCACAAGACAATCTACAACATTTGCTCCCGCTGCGCAGCGAGGCGACCCTGGTACAATCATTATCGAGATGCCACCAGACACCAACACTACGACAACCCAAACCATCCAGACAATCACGAGACCAGTCACAAGATACTCTAAGCCTGGTGAGGTTGGTGATCCCGGCACAGTCTATGTTGATCTGCCGCCGGAATACAACGTAACAATAACTACCACTGTCCCCACGATAATGAGGCCCTCAACTACCTTTGTTCCAGCTGGCACACAGGGTGATGCCGGTACAATTCTTGTTCAGATGCCGCCGGAAACCAACGTTACAACAACTCAAACGGTCTCAACAATCAGCAGACCCGTTACTAGATATTCCACTCCCGGTACTGCTGGAGATCCTGGTACTATATACGTTGATCTTCCGCCAGAATATAACGTCACCAGGACCACAACTGTCGCGACGATCACACGAGCATCAACCACATTTGCTCCAGCTGATATGCAGGGCGATCCTGGAACTGTCATCGTGCAACTTCCCCCGGCTTACAACGTCACGGTATCGTCAGTCGACCCGACTATTACTCGTCCAGCTACACGTTTTGCCACCCCAGCAACTGCAGGAGACCCTGGTACTGTCTATATCGATCATCCGCCAGAATATAACGTAACAACCACTGAGACTGTAAGCACGATTAGCCGGGTTACGACAACATTCAACCCTGCTAGTGAAGAAGGCGATCCAGGTACTATCCTCGTGCAGGTTCCTCCAGAATACAAGAACACGGCAACCCAGACAATCAGCACCATTACTGCCATCTACACAACATACAATCCAGCCGATACTCAAGGTGGCCCCGGCACAATCTTGGTGAAGGCCCCATCTGACTACAATATCACTACTACAGAGACTGTCAGCACAATCAGCCAAGTCAGAACTTCATACAAACCAGCTGGCACACAAGGCGACCCGAACACAGTACTCATCCAGGTCCCTGTCGACCACAATGTCACCAGCGACTCATCAGATGCCTTGAGCAATCATTCCGATATGCCTTCTGGACCTTCTGGTTCTACCAACATGCCTTCTGGACCTTCTGGTCCTTCTACAGGTGCAACTTTTGGACCCTCTGGTCCATCAAGTGGTCCTACTGCACCATCAGCCAGTATGTCTTCTGGAGTTTCAAGTGGTCCTTCAGTTAGTGCTTCAGTGCCTTCAAGTGGTGCTCCTTCTGGTATCCCATCAGCATCACGCGTTTCATCTGGTTCTGTACCATTATCTGGCCCTTCAGCCAGTCTTCCAAGTGGTGCATCTACCGGTGTCCCTTCAGCTTCACGTGTTTCTTCAGGCTCCCAACCTCCTGCTCCGTCAAGCGGTCCTTCCGCCGGCCCTTCAAGCGGTCTTCCCTCAGCATCGCAGGTTTCATCTGGTGATGCAGGAACATCTTTTGAGCCCCCTGGCGGTAAGTTTGCATCCTCATCCGGGGTCAGTGGCCCTTCAGTCGGCCCTTCGTCTGGTCCTTCAAGCGGTGTTTCAGCGGGTCCATCGTCTGCTGGTCCTTCCGCTGGCCCTTCAAGTGGTGTCTCAACTAGTGGTCCTTCAGGATCACGTATTTCAACTGGTTCCCAACTGTCAGCGCCTTCAAGCGGCTCGTCTGCTGGCCCTTCGGCCGCCCCTTCAAGCGGTGCTTCAACTGGCCCAGCGTCTGCTGGATCTCAGATGTCAGCACCTTCAACCGGCCCTTCTGCTGGCCCCTCGTCAGCATCACATGTTTCAACTGAATCTCAAGTATCGGTGCCTTCAAACAGCGCTTCAAATGGTCCTTCAGCTGGTCCATCGTCTGCTGGTTCTCAACTATCAGCACCTTCGTCTGGCCCTTCAGCCGGTCCCTCGGCTGGTCCCTCAAGTGGTCCTTCGGCAGGTGCACCATCTGCATCAACTGACGATACAGGAACGTCCTTTGAGCCCCCTGGCGGGAAGTTTGCATCTTCATCAGGCACTGGCCTATCTGTACCTTCGGCTGGTCCATCTTCAGTTGTCACTGCGTCTGGTCCTTCAGCTGGTCTTTCAAGTGGTCCCTCAGCCGGTCCTTCAGTCGGCCCATCTTCAGCTATTGCTTCGACTAGCCTCCCATCAGCATCGCGTGCTTCAACAGGGTCTCAACCCTCAGCTGGTCCTTCGGCCGGTCCTTCGAGTGGTGTCTCAGCAGGCCCGTCAGCAGGTCTCTCAATTGGTCCCTCAGCTGGTTTATCAACTGGGTCTCAACCTTCAGCAGGCCCTTCAGCAGGCCCTTCGGCTAGTATCGCGGCCAGTCCTTCAGCTGGCTCTCAATTATCAGCGGCTTCAACTGTTCTCTCATCGGCATCGCATGTTTCAACTGGTTCTCAACCCTCGGCAGCTTCAGCTGGTCCCTCAGCTGGTCCTTCATCAGGTCTATCAACTGGTTCTCAACCTTCAGCAGGTCCCTCAAGTGCTCCCTCAGCTGGTCCTTCAGTTGGTCCATCTTCAGCTGGCCTTTCGAGTGGTCCTTCAAGCGCGCCTTCTGTCGTGCCGTCGGCATCATCTGGAATTGCAGACACGTCCTTCGAGGCCCCTGGTGGGAAGTTTGTATCCTCATCAGGGGTCAGCGGTCCTTCAGCCGGTGTGTCAACTGGCTCTCAGCCTTCTGCACCTTCTGCGTCATCGGCCGGTCTACCTTCAGCTGCACCCTCGTCGGCACCTTCAAGCGGTCCATCTTCTGGTCTTGCGTCAGCAACTCTAAGTAGTGCTCCTAATGTTGTCACGTCAACCTCACGTGTTTCGTCTGGTCCTGCATCAGCACCATCAGCATCGTCAGCTGGCCTACCTTCATCTGGGCCTTCATCAGCACCTCCTGCATCATCAGCTGCTCTTCCCTCTGCGTCTTCGAAAGCCTCATCCACCATAGCAACATCAGTACCCGCAGTTAGCACCACTTCTGTTGCTGCACCACCGTCTACCACGGCTGTTCAGGCGCCCAAGTCTACAGTGACAACAACACAGACAGTCAGCACTATCACTCGTCTTACGACGTTCCTGAAGACTGCTACGGCTTCGGGTGCTCCTGATACTGTTTACGTTCAGTACCCTCCCAAGTCAACGGTAACGACAACGCAGACGGTTAACACTATAACCCGTGCTACCACACTCTCGTCGACTGCCACAGACCCAAGTTCCCCTGATACTGTTTACGTCCAGTACCCTCCCAAGTATACGGTAACAACAACACAGACGGTCAGCACCATAACACGTGCTACAACATTCTCGTCAGCTGCTACGGACCCAAGTTCTCCTGACACTGTTTATGTGCAGTACCCTCCTAAATACACGGTAACAACGACACAGACCGTTAGCACGATAACTCGCGCTACTACATTTTCTTCAACTGCTGCAGACCCAAGCTCTCCTGACACTGTTTACATTCAGTATCCTCCGAGGTCAACAGTCACAACAACACAGACAGTCAGCACTATAACTCGTGCGACTACGACGTCAATGGCAGCAGCGGATCCGAACAGTCCTGACACAGTCCTTATTCAATATCCCCCTAAATCTACAGTGACAACAACACAAACGGGGGTCAGCAGTATTACCCGTGCCACCACTGTCTCGATGACGGCAACAGATCCCAATAGTCCCAACACGGTCCTTATTCAGTACCCTCCTAAGTCTACGGTGACAACAACACAAACGGGGGTCAGCAGTATTACCCGTGCCACCACTGTCTCGATGACGGCAACAGATCCCAATAGTCCCAACACGGTCCTTATTCAGTACCCTCCTAAGTCTACGGTGACAACTACACAAACGGTCAGCACTATCACTCGTGCCACAACAGTTTCGATGACAGCCACAGACCCTGGTTCTCCTGACACAGTTGTCGTTCAATACCCTCCTCCTTACAACGTCACTATCACCACAGCTGGTCCTACCACGCTCACTGCCACATCCACAACGTACTCACCACCCGCCAAGTCTGGCGATCCTGGTACCGTTATCGTTCAAAGGCCACCTGTCACAGTCACTACAACTGCTTCTAGTGCTTACACTACTTACAATCCTCCTGGCGCCAGCGGTGATGCTGGCACTGTGGTCATTGCGACAACAACCAGGCCTGTTGCTCCTGCTTACACCAGTGCTGGCCCTCAATTCAGTTGCGATGTTTATGGCTATCTCATCCAGAAGACCGCCCTCTACCGTGTCGAGATTGTTAGTGGCAAGACCACCCTCATCAAGTCAGTTGTCGGAGACGGTGGTTGGATCAACGGTATTGGTTACAACCGATTCGATGACTACATCTACGGTATGCACCAAGACGATTCTGGTTCCCAACTCATCCGTATCGGCGGCGATGGTACTTCGACCATGCTCTCTGCTCGTACTAATGACCGCTTGGGGTCAACATGGGTGATATCGACATCAAAGGTCGCTTTCTGGATCT
>NC_026477.1:6483464-6485551 GCF_000240135.3 Fusarium graminearum PH-1
GCAAGATCATCATGAGCGGCACTGCTTCGACCAGCGGTCTCAAGTCTGCCGATAGGGCCTTTGTCCCAGGAGGAGGCGACTATATGTGGTCCGTTATGTACAACAGTGATGGATCAACGTCCACTTTGTGCCGTTTCAGCCGTACCTCATACACATGGCAGACGATGAAGACATTCGGTGATGTCGCTGGCAACAACGTCTGGGGAGCACTCTACGCCTCTGGCGATGGTATGCTCTACGGTTCAGAGAATACCAGTGGACAGATCTTCCAATTCCCCATCGCGCCATCGATCGGCAACCCCAAGTTCATCGCAACAGGCCCAGTATCCTCATGGAACGATGGTGCCAGGTGTATCGACAGTCAGAACCTCTAGAAATAGGATATCGATTCCTAGTTCTTTTTCTATGTATATACCCATCACAGTCAGACGCTCCCTGTCTAAGACTAAAAGGGTTCTTACCCTTATCTCCTCTATTTTCCTATGTTCCCGACAGTCAAGCACTCTCGCGTCAAGAACACGAGTGTTATGACACTTTCCTTTTCCTATGTATAGCGACAGTCAGACTCTCGATGTATATAACTGAGAGGGTCTTGACCCTGAGTCATTTCTTATGTCTGTATAATTTGTATAATTAGTTTGTTTCCATCGAGATTGTCATAATGTTTTGTACAGAAATTGATCACATGTGTTTGTTCAACTTTTCTCCACTCATTGCTAAGTGATTCATGTCTGTTTCCATACGTGCCGTGTTGTTCCCTCTCAAGCAAAGAGCCACACCACATGCAATCAATCGCACTGATAGGTGTAGTAAAGCTACCTGTCCATGCAGACTAGGAAACGTCTATGTTGCCAACAAGACGTTTTAGGGACTCCAGGCGTCCTCGTGCCCCTTATATCGTCTTCTTGGCGCCATACACACAGTAATCCGGCATCTGTGAAGAGTTTGACCTAACACTTAGGAGATTAGCCACCAATCTCAAAGCACAGTTACGCCGATCTTGCAACTCACAAAGGCTCAATGCTTGAAAAGTGTATTTAAAGATGGTAACCTTATTATCAGGCACAAAGGCTCCCCTATTTACCTTGTGATTTGCTTTATCACTTGAATACAAAAGAAACGTTTTTCTAAAAATATGAATGTTACAAAAAGAATGATTGCATTATAGCCAAAGGGGTCAGACAAGCATATACCATTCCGTCAAGACCAACATGACTTCATCTAGTATGTTTACATCAACAGATAAACGCCGACTTTGTACAGTTTTCAAGCAATCTATACAGCTTCCTCCATCATTACCTAGACAGAATATATCTTTGTGAACAATCAAGGGCTTCTTTGGATACTCCAAGGAAGTTACAAACGGCAATAAACTCAAAGCATACGACACGTTTATTACATCTTTCCAACACAATCCTACTGAATGATGCGTTGCAGTAATCTATTTTTTAAAAAGCTTTAACATCTGTAAAATTCCAATTATTAACTTCTCTCTACGATTCTTCACTAACATGTTACTTTTTCACCGTTCAACATATCACAAGAGTTTTCAACCCAAAAGGGGTTCTGTTATCTATCAAGACCATTGACAACTGGGATGAGTCGGCAATATCTAGTATAGACATTCTCCTGAGGGTTACATGTATGATATTGGATGACGAGTGGAATCGTTGCCGTGGGCGTCCAAGTTCAACCAAGCCAGACAATCTGGTACTCTGCAGCTATAATAATAGCTGGGGACATATGGATCGTTGTCCTCTATTTTTGTTATTCCGGCAGTGAGGCCCAGATTGAGCATAAGCTATGCAGCTATTGAGTGAAAGGAGTGGAGAGTTTGAGCAAAATTGATGTATATGGCATGCTTGATTTCAACCTGACCACGTTATAGCTAGTTCTTTGCTGCCCAATTCAAGCCAACCTCTAGACTCTCACGATCTTCCAAAGGTTAATGTCTACCCTTCGTATTTTATTTATCTGGCCAGTCCATTCATGCCTAATATAGCTAAGCATGTAGGACGATTAGACCGTGCATACGTTTAGGCTCTTTCGTAATCTTGTGAATGGAGCTATGACTCAATGAGGAGACT